>NC_081406.1:631273952-631583452 GCF_030272615.1 Cryptomeria japonica
GAGTGAATGTAAATGCTAAATGCTCTCTAGAAATCACTGTATATGGTGAAAATGGATAACAATAATAACAATATTGAAAAGCTAAATGAATTCAACCACAAAACCCTAGCCTAACAACAACAAAGATCTACCATAACATATCAAGATTACCTAAGACAATGCAAATCAAACGAAATCACAAAGATCATACCATCACATGTCTCATAGGGTTTTGATCTCCATTCTTCCTATCTTCATTGATCTTACTTGATATATTTGCTCTCAGATCTTATATGCACAAGAGCTCGACAAATAACGGAATGTGGTTGTAAGTAGGATCGTAGTGTAGTCAATTGATCAAGTAGTTAGCTCCTTAGGATCATTAGGGTTTGATAATGAAGGAAGCATCTCCTTATATAGAAGACGCTATATGAAATGGAGGGATAAGATTGAGAGGTGTAAAAGGAGGTCGGCTATGATTAGAGGGTAGGTAAAAGAAATAATAAAATAATGAAAGGGGTAGGTAGTGTATGAATTAAGAGATGAATGACATGTGTCATAGGTAGAAAAGGTTAATGAATTAATTAAATAAATAAAGATTTATTTAATTAATAGAAGAAGTGGGATAATTAAATAAATAAAAATATTTATTTAATTTAGGAAAAGGATAATTTAAATAAATAAATGTATTTATTTAAATGAAAAATAAGGCTAGAAGAGGATAAATGAATGAATTAAATAAATAAGGATTTATTTAATTAATAGAAGAATTAAGCTTAGATAATTAAATAAATAAAATATTTATTTAATTAGACTGGACAATTTTGGGTGTCTACATTTTGCCCCTCTTTGAGACAATGCGGCTTGTCGCGTTGTTTCAAAGAAGATAAGATGAACTAATACAAAGTTGCCCCATAATGGGAATGATATGCCCCCTCGAGAGATTGGATGAAAATGTCTAAAAAGATTGCAGACAATCTCTCGATAAAAAAGACAAGATAGAATGGATTGACCGGATAAAGTGACAAAGTCACGAGATAACGAAGACTAACTTGGGAAATGAATGCGAGGGCTAGGGTAGGCTATAAGATAGACCACGGGGGAAAATACATCCTCATTGTCATCTACACATCCACAAGAGCATATTGCAGAGCGAGAATAGAGCAGGAGCAGTCAGCAATGATGGCTTTCACTCACACATTCAACCGTGTTCACCGATTTCAAAGGCCAGCAGAGGCAGGAGAGCCGGTAAGTACCACCAAACCTCCTCGTACTTTGACGCATTTAATTTTGTCATTAATGCATGTCGAATAGGGTAATAAATGCGCTTAGATTAGGGTCCAAAAAGTGTCAAAAAATGTTTAGGTGCGTCTGCGTTGGTGCCAGGCGCGTCTGTGTCTGCTAGGCGCGTCTGTGTTTGTGCCAGGTGCATCTACGTCTGGACCCACTTTTGCATCAATTGCGGTCGCGTCTGTGATGGACAGGCGCGTTTGTGCCAAGAAGGCACGTCTATGTCTCCCAGGTGCGTCTGTGCAGAGCATAGGCACGTTTGTGTCAGGCAAGCGCGTCTGTGCAGTTTTTGAGCGCGTTTGTGTCATGTAAGCGCATTTGCATTGAAAAAGTATGAATTTGCATCTTCTAGGTCAAATCAACAGTTCTGTGATGAACATACGCTATCGATTGGATAAGCTGCTGAGAGGATACACTCAAGCAGGTCCTCTAGGAAGACTAGGATAGATCAAGGCACTTTGTGATGAACAGTGAGTACCAAGATAGAGTACTTTGTGATGAACAGGGAGTACTGAAATATGAGCAGCACTTTGTGATAAACAGGGAGTGCAAATGTGAGTAACACTTTGTGATGAACAAGGAGTGTCACACACGTAGTACTTTGTGATGAATAGTGAGTACCACTAGGATAAATAGCAACACTTTGTGATGAACAGTGAGTGTCACTAGGGTAGATAGCTATATGCATTTAGATAAAAAGTAGCATTTTGTGATGAACAGTGAATGCCACAATGATTGACATGATTGATTTGCTTGATTGCAGGAGTATTTGCCTATGTTGGAGTCACGAGAGAGATTCCCATCGACACAGAGGTTGCAACCTGAGTTGTTGCTCGAGGACAGAGCTGCCATCAAGGAGATGGGTTTGAGACATGTGCTGTATGTGCCTGAGTTTTGGGCAAACATGGGTTTGCTGACTGCGCTGGCTAAGAGATGGCACTCTGAGACGTGCACGTTTCATTTGCCGATGGGTGAGATGACAGTCACCCTAGAGGATGTATACAGGATTCTGCGGGTGCCGATCGATGGGGAGCTGATCCCATACGATCGAGATGGCGACAGAGAGGCCCTAAGACGAGTATTCCAGGACCCTAGATTGGAGATGAGGGCTGAACACGTGGCATGGGACACCATGACAACCACAGGGTTAGCATTGTCGGCAGTGATCGGAGGAGCTATCAGTGGGTTCCTGTGTCCGGACAGGGCGACACGGGGTTTGGCTGTGGGCTGGGGGGGAGCACTGGAGACGCTGATGACACAGCATACCAGATATGCCTGGGGACCGTGTGTGCTGGCACACTTGTATTACGAGCTGCATCAGTTTGTTTATCATGGGTCAGTGGGATTGGGTTGCAGAGTTACATTGCTCCAGGTATGGGCTTACGAGCATCTGCCGGTTACTCGACCGATACACTTCAGGGGCAGAGGTCATGGGCGCAACTTTGTGCATTTATATGATATGATCACCTCACAGCCACGAATTGGCAGGCTAGAGTACTGGCGGCGAGTGATTGATGACATTGATGAGGTCATATGGCGACCTTATCTAGGTTGCGAGCAGTGGGAGGATGATGCAGTTGAGCTACCGTACACCTTTCGAAGCAGGTACCTGATTGGGCGGACGCCCTATGTGCTGGAGAGGCAGCTGGTAGACAGGATTGGTCGGATTCAGAGAATGTCGCAGGGCTCAGGCATGTATGCCCGCACCGTGAGAGATCAGGTACAGTTTGGGCCGTTGCTGTCGTATGATCAGGCAGTGACACAGCTGGTGGAGATGATACCTCTACCCTGAGACATGTGGCCAGAGATCGAGGACGCCGGCATGGATGCCGAGTATACAGCTTATTGGGCAGAGCATCCATTCCCACGGTTGACAGATCCAAGAGAGGCACTGGAGGGAGATGGTTGGGGAGATGATGATGACGGTGGAGGTGATGGGGGTCGAGGCCGACGGAGGAGGAGGGGAGTAGTTGGAGAGAGGAGGGTTGCACCTCGGAGGGAGGGTGGTGAGGAGAGACCAACTCAGGTGGTGAGGGGTCGTGGTGGATTACTGCTACAGGTATCAGCAGCACAGGGTCCTGGACAGGTACAGGCACAGGGACAGGGACAGAGACAGGGACCAGTACAGGTACAGGTACAGGGACAGGGGGAGCCATAGGCAGAGGCAGAGGCAGAGGGGGTTGACCCAGTGGAGGTTGAGCTACTGGATCTGAGGGAGATCTGCCAGGGCCAGGCAGATGAGATTCAGGATCTGGATAGGGAGAGGGATCGGCTCAGGACCAGGCTCAGGGATACTGAGCGAGAGCGGGATCAGGCTATCTAGCGCTACACAGAGGCTGAGACAACACTGAGGGCTGGGAGGCAGGCAGTAGAGTACACAAGGGCCGGATATGCCTATGTCCTGTGGGCAGGAGAGGAGATAGCCTCCTGGAGGGACCTCTACTATGGTGCAGTGCCAGCAGATCAGCGGGCGAGGAGCTTCCATAGACCGTCGCGTACAGCGACAACTACGGGGGGAGCCGGAGAAGACAGACATCGAGTGGTGGGGTCATGAGTCCTCCACCACCACTAGATAGAGGAGATAGGCAGGATGATCCTGGGGCGGGTCCTTCAGGGGCTCAGATTCCATCGAGGCCAGGCGGCTCCGAGGGAGGGAGTTCATCATAGCCTTAGAGGGCTCCCTTTGTATCAGTTTTGTACCATTTTTGTATTGTAGACACCTGCGGGTGCTTTTGTAGCCATATGATTTTGACATCATTGTATCATGACACTTTTGATTATATATATGAGATGATTCATCTTTGCGGTAGCTATATGCATGTGTACCTATGTGATGAGATGTTTTATGATGTATGTTGTATGCTATGGATGCAAATATGTATATGATGCAATGCAATATTTATTTTTTTGTTCTTTTTATGTTTTATATGTTATGCCAATGCAAATGTGAATGTATGAAATGCAAATGAATATGATAATGCAAATAATTATTTAAATGATGAAAATGTAAAATGTACTAATATGTGTTGTGTGCAGGATGTGATGCAGTTGTGATATCTATATGTGTGTATGAAATGCTTATATGTGGTAATGCAGGTGCAATTACATGAAATGCAAAATGTTTTTGGTGTGTCATTATACTCAGTCATGTGATAGCAGGCTACGTGGATTCGAGAAGGATGATGGAAGTCAATCAAGAAAGGGGGATGAAAGACAGAAGATATGAAAGTGAAAGAGCTTCTTGTGCGTTATCATCATTGAGCTTTATTATGGCAAAATAGGTTATGACAATCGAGGCATATGTTCGACCCAGAAAGTCATTGTACCTGTTTGCATGGAGATAAGATAGTCACAAACAAGGAATGCCCCAATTCATACTAGACTCACAGTGTCCTCATATCCTTGGACAAGTCATAGCATTACTAAGAGACAATCCACAGACAACAAAAGAAAATAGGTGACGATACCCCATCCTTGCCTTTCTAGTCAAAGACATCCTGGAGATAGAATCTCTAGTCAGAGACATCCCAGAAAAGCTAAAAGACATGTCACCAGAAAGATAAAATCAAAAGAAAACCAAGACTCGACACCAACATCCACTGTAGTCCTCAAGTTTAGTGTCTCTTGTCACTTGTATAAGTCATGTTTGATTGTGGTCACAATGTTTACTTTCACAAAAAGGATAGATAGCACTAAACCATAATGTTGTCTGAGTCTATTGAAAGATTTGATTTGTTGAAGCCCATTGTTGCTGCTGTGTCTCATCTGAAACTGACTGAATCCATGAAACTAATACTTTATTGTGGAGAAGATGAAACTTTATTGCGGATCTGCGATGCAAATGCTGCTTTATTGCGGATTGTGCACGGATAGATTGAAGAAACTGGAAGAAACTGTACTCCTCGAAACATGTGATGTTCTTAGTTCCACACCCATTACTAGACGTAGGATTTGCCTTAGCCACAGATAGGATCTGATTTATTATGGATGGAAAATGAGATTTGTTATGAATGGCTAACCAATCTTAGGTAGACAAATAACAAGCCATGATGGGAATGGGAAGTTTATTATGAACGAATAGGTTGTGAGTGTGTGCAAAGTGAAAGGATGAAAGTGAATCCTGAAGGAGGGAGGAGCAATGTCTCTACACATGGCACTGGTGACCCAGTTTTCACCATGGTACTTGCCCAGGGCGCCACCGAAGTGGTTTTCACCGTTGGACAAAATTATTTCTCTTTACTTTTTTGATTTTTTCGATTTTTTTGTGTTACAAGGCGCCTATTTGCCAGGTTTTCACCAAGTAACGATTTTTTTGTTTTATAATTTTTTTTTTTGTATTTTTGAAATTTTTTTTGATTTTTTTGGTATTTTTGAAATTAGGATACTCCGAAGAGCTATGTGTAGAACCTGCGAAGGTGCATGTTGTTGATAGGATCCTCCAAAGGTTCACCTTCTGTAGTTGAGAGCTGATATGCACCCGATCCATATGCTGCTGTAATAATGTAGGGACCAAGCCAGTTTGGTTCGAACTTGCCCTTCTTCTCTCTGTCTTGTTGATTTTTAGGATTTTCTCTGAGCACCAAGTCACCTACCTCAAATGTGTGAGGCTTGACCTTGTGATTGTAGCTGCGACTCATTCGTTGTTGGTAAGCTTTGAGATGACTAAAAGCAATTTGTCTTCGTTCATCCAGTAGTTCCAGCTCTTGTAAGCGAGAGACCCTATAGTCTTCATCACTGATGATGTTTTGCAAAGAGACCCGTAAAGAGGGTAGCTCGACCTCAATAGGCAAGATGGCTTCAAAACCATAGACTAGTGAATAGGGTGTAGCTCCTGTGGGTGTACAGACACTTGTGCGGTAGGCCCAAAGTGCAGGATTAAGTTGAATATGCCAATTACGACCAGCATCGTCGACTGTCTTCTTTAGGATTTTAAGGATTGTTTTGTTAGATGTCTCAGCTTGGCCATTACCTTGGGGGTAGTATGGTGTGGAGAAACAGTGGGCGATATGGAAGCAGTCACAGAGTTCACGAACATCCTGATTTTTGAAGGGATGCCCGTTATCAGTGATAATGGAAACAGGAATACCGTATCGACAAATGATATAGTTGACGATGAATGTAGCAATCTGTTTTCCAGTAACTTGTGTGAGAGGCACGACTTCAATCCATTTTGTAAAATACTCTGTGGCAGTGATAATGAATTTATGACCATTGGAAGAAGAAGGGTGAATCTTGCCTATGAGATCGAGTCCCCATTGACAAAAGGGCCAAGGAGATGCAAGCGGTTGAAGTTCTTGTGCTGGTGCATGTATGAGATCTCCATGAATTTGACATTGCTTACATTTCTTGACAAACTGGTATGAGTCTTTCTCCATATTGGGCCAGTAATATCCAGTCCTGATGAGTTTCTTGGCTAAGGTAGGACCACTAGCATGTGGACCACATATCCCTTCATGCACTTCCCGTAATGCAATCTGAGCTTTATCGCTTTCTAAACATCTAAGAAGAGTGCCATCTAGACCTCGCCGGTATAGGATATCAGCTAAAATGACATATCGAGAGGATTGGCGAATGAAAGTGCGACGTTGGTTATTTGATAGATCAAGAGGTAAAGTATTGTCTCGTAGGTATTTGAAAATGGAACCATATAACTGGGATTCGGGACCGACAACGCATAACGTCTTAGTAGGCATGATCTCATATGAAGGGACCAAAAGGTTATCCACCAAGAACTCATAGCGGGTCTCGTTTGGAGGTAGATCGACCAGTGAAGCAATTGTAGCCATGGCATCTGCGACGTGATTCTGCTCTTTTGGTATCTGCTCAAAGTCTATTTTTATGAAATTTTGTTTTAGACCATCCACCATTTGTTTATAAGGCATTAGCTTCTCATCTTTTGTTTGGTAATTACCAGTTACTTGACAGATAACAAGTTGGGAATCCCCAAAAACACGAAGTTCTTAGATCTTTCATTGAACTACAATTCGTAATCCTGTTGTTAATGCCTCATATTCCGCTATATTGTTAGTGCAAGGAAATGATAAGCGGTATGATTTTGGTATAGAATCTCCTTGAGGAGTTATAAAGAGGATGTCAACTTCTGCCCCATGCTGTGTATATGCGCCGTCAAAGTATAGTTGCTATGGCTTTGCATGTGACATTGTCAAAATGGATTCATCTGGAAATTTTGAACTCAGAGGAACATCATCTATCATGGGAGCATCTGCTAATTGATCTGCGATGGCTTGTCCTTTTATTGCTTTTCTGTCCACATACTCGATGTCGAATTCACTCAGTATCATTACCCATTTGGCCAGTCGCCCAGTAAGTGTTGCCTTATTGAGAAGGTATTTCAATGGGTCTATCCTTGCAACTAACTTTGTCTTATGAGTGAGCATTTAATGTCGTAATTTCTGTGAAGCAAAGACCACAGCAAGGCATGCGCACTCAATTGGTGTGTAGTTTAGCTCATATCCCACCAATGTGCGACTGATATAATATACTGCTTTTTCCTTGCCTTCAGCAATTTGTTGCGCTAAGAGTGTCCCCAATGCTGTTGGAGTAGCTGAAATGTATAATAACAGTGGTTGATTTGGAACTGGTGGCATCAGAACTGGCGGATTTATAAGATAATCTTTGAGCGTTTGGAAAGCCTATTGATAGTTGTCATCCCATTTGAATTTGATGTTTTTATGTAGCAGGTGCTGAAACGGATTACACTTATCTGCCAGTTGTGCTATGAATCTTCGAATGGACTAGAGTCTGCCTTGTAAGGATCGAAGTTGACTGATATTTCTTGGTGGTTGCATTTCCAAAATAGCTTTGACTTTTGCTGGATCCGCTTCAATTCCTCTTTTGGATACAATGAATCCTAGGAGCTTCCCCGAGGTTACTCCAAAGACACATTTCTTAGGGTTTAATCTTACTTTGTATTTTTCCAACCCATCAAAGGCAACTGAGAGTATGTCCAAATGTGTATTTCTATCTATTGATTTGACCAAGAGGTCGTCAACATAATCTTCCACTGTTACATGCATGAGATCATGAAAGATAGTAGTCATGGCTCTTTGATATGTAGCACCTGCATTCTTTAGCCCGAAAGGCATGACATTCCAGCAGAAAGTTCGCCATGGACAAGTAAATGATGTTTTGTGTTGATCCTCGGGTGCGATCCTTATCTGATTATAACCAGAGAATCCATCCATTAATGATAGCATTTCATGACCTGCTGTGAGATCAACAATCAAGTCAATATTTGGTAATGGGAAGTCATCCTTTGGACAAGCTTTATTGATGTCTCTAAAATCTGTACATATTCTGATGCTGCGATCTAGTTTACTGATAGGTACCAAGTTGGAGATCCATTCAGGATAATCAATTGGGCGTATGAATCCGACATCGAGTAATTTCTCAAGTTCTGCTTTGACTAGTAATGCCACTTGTGGATGCATTTTTCTTAATTTCTGTTTCACTGGTTTTGCCCCTGGTTTGACTGTCAGGTGATGCATTACCAAATCCGGATCCAATCCAGGCATATCAGCATATGACCAGGCGAAGTTGATTTGTCGTTCTTTGAAGAAACTTATGAATTTTGACCTTTCGGACTCTGTCAGTGATTGAGCTAAGAATATGTTGTGTGGAACCTCTTATGTACCGATGTTTGTTTTGATAGTCTCCTCTACCAACATGGATGACTTTTCTTCATATGATGCTGGGAGAATGTCGAGCCTTCCATCTTCGGGCGCCTCAGAGAGGTTTTCACCTTCAGATACATCCTTTCTTTTTACTTTTTTGGGGTCAGATAGCGCCACAATGTGGTTTTCGCCATAAGACCCTTGATTTGTTCTTATTTTCACATTTTTGCAACTGGAAGGTCCGACACCCTCACCAAAATATGCCACGCTATTGAGTTCTATAGTGTATCCCGCTTTATGGTCTCCAAGGGGAAGATCATCTCATATGCCTAGATAGTCAATAAAAGCTTCATCATTTTGAAATGTATCCAATTGTGCAGGCCCTTCATGATCCCAGTCAATGAGTTGGTGGTGAACAAGGGGAAGGCCGTTAATGTCTTCAAAGTTAGCGGGGCTAAGAGTGAAGATGTGGTTATATTCGGGTATGTCAAGGTAATTATCGAGGTCATCGATGGCACTCTCCTCATTAGTCTCGATCATGAGCGAATCCCAATTATCATCACTAGTAGCGCATTCTGGGACAGGTGTTCTCATCCTATGTGATTTCAACCTAGAACCTTGAGACAAGGACTGTGTAGACTCCTCATGGGTTATTTCTTGACCAACTCTGAATTTGTTATAAAACTCCTCCTCTTCTATGGGTTCACCTGGCTCTCTGAATGTCTCGGTGAGCTCGTAGTCACTGGAAGACTTGTTGGAACCCCATTCCCATTCGTTGGAATCTGTGGAATAGCGATTCTCTTGTTGAATTTTGGCAGCTTTGATTTGTAGGGCTTCTTCTGTCCTTTGGGTGTGAACCTTGGAAGTTAAGAAACCAAGTCCTTTCGAGCGTTCCTTCTTGAAAGTCAATTCAGGTTGTAAAGGTTCAATGATGCCTTCCTTTCATAACCCCATAGGGCTTTTTCCATCATACCCGAATTTTTGTAGAATTTTGAAGCCTTTGCCATATTTCTCACATGGTAGATTGACATGATCTTGTGTTTCCTCTTCATTATCTCTGAAAAGCATTTGGTATAAACCTTCCTCTTCTAGTTCACCCCATCTTTGAAAGGTAGTAGGGTCCCATTTGAGCGTCATGATGGAGATTTGCTTGTTAGGATGTGGTCTTCCATATTCTTTTGGGGAACTCATGACTTGTCGTAAGTACATGGTCTGATTGAAAGTATATTCCCCCATGCCTTTAAGCTCACCTTGTTTGGATGTCAAAGGTTTTAATGACTCAGGATCAATGTATGCCGACGAAGGAACAACCTCCCGATTACTAGGAATGATGGTCTCAGTCTTTGATTTCAGGTTATTGCAATATATGAATGGATTAGGATCGCCGTTAACTGTTACCTCCACTCCATTATGAGGAAACTTAATGCATTGGTGATATGTGGATGGAACTACCCTCATTTCATGGATCCAAGGACGTCCTAACAATATGTTATAAGTGAGATTTAAATCCAGGACTTGACAGACCACATCCTTTGTAACTGGCCCAACTCTGAGAGGTAAGATGATTGTACCCTTGGATGAACTCTCTTCATCATCGTATGCCTTAATGGTGATCTTGTTTGTAGAATTCACAACTTTATCAGAATATCCCAATTGTGTGATAGTGCTTAATGTGCAAATGTTCAGACTTGCTCCTCCATCTATCAGGACTCGTTTTATTAGATGTTTGTGTATGAAGGCTTCAATGTGTAATGGCGCATTATGCGGCTGACTTATAGAGGCATCATTAGCTTCCGTGAAAGTAAGTGAATGTGGAATGGAAAGGTATCCCACCATGGCTTGAAATTGGTCCACGTTTAGATCAGTAGGAACAGCAGTATCTCTCAAGATTTTATCAAGAATGGCTTTATGTGCGAGAGATATGCGTAATAGTTCGAGGATTGAAATGAGTGCGGGTGTCTTCCCTAATTGTTCTACAAGGTCATACTCAGGTTTGGTTGATGAAGAAGCGGTGTGTTTAGTTGGAGCACCTTGCAAAGTGATTTTACCTCGACGGGTTGTAACATGACATTTAGAGGTAGGTTCGGAAGAAGATCCAACACCTTTTAGGACAATCTTGGGTCTCTGAGTAGAATTCTCGGACACTTTGTCCTTGATGATAATAGTAGAGACGTAATTGTCCATCGAGATGTTATTGATAGTTGAATCATAGTTATAGGATGTTCTGGTATAGTTGGTTTGGTCATTTGTGGCTTTAGCTTTTCCCTTGTCATGTTTTGGGAATGGTTCCTTAAACATCTCATGTTCTTGATTGGATGAATGTCCCTCAATCTCAATATCACCTCTATCAATGAGATCTTGTATGATGTTCTTCAATCGATGACATTTTCCTATCTTATGACCCTTGCTCTTATGAAATTCATAATACTCATCATCGTTCCACCAATTTGGTTTAACCTTTGGTTCATATGGAGGAAAATCTGGAACTGTGATTACCTTGTTTGCCACTAACTTCTTGAAGACTGACTCAAGTGGTTCTCCCAATGGGGTGTACTTCCTTCATGATCTGAAAGTTGTTTGAGTATTCACTTGATTGTTTGTAGAACTTGATCCAGAAAAAATGAATTTGGGTCGCACCGTGTTGGCATCAACAACACCATCATTGACTGTGTTCTTGTTTTTATTCCAAAATCTTGGCTTGTCTTTGCCTTTAAAGTCATCCTTGTTTTCCTTGAATATTTTAACGACTCCTTGTTCAATTAGGACCTTTTCTATCGCTAAGCCTTTTTCTATGACATCCTTGAAGGTAGACAAACAAGCTTTCCTTAGATCATAGCCAATCTCTTTGTTAACATTTTGGGTGAACATTTCTACCATTTGTTTTTGTGGAATTTCACAAGAGCATCTGCTGGCTAGATTTCTCCATCTTTGTAAAAATGATGCAAAAGATTCTCCCTCTTTTTGCTTAGTATTGCACAAAGTAGTGACTGATATGTCTGTCTTTATGTTGTAGGAGAAATGTTGAATAAATGCCTCTGCTAGATCACCCCATGACTTAATTCCAGGTGGAAGTTGGGAGAACCATTCCATAGCTTGATCACCTAAGCTTTGTGGGAATAATCTCATCAAATATGTCTCTTCTGCTGCTACCTCAATGCAAGCTGTGAAAAATTGTCTTATGTGTGCCTTAGGATCCCCTTTTCCTCTATACTTATCAAATTTAGGCGTCACAAAGTGTGTAGGAAAAGGAGGCATTGGAATGCTCTTGTCAAATGGATAAGGACATATGTCTCTCATTGTGTATGTTGGCTTCGGTGTATTTATGTCCTCCATTTTCTTTTGTAAGTCCCTGATTTGTTGCTCCAAATTGCTCTTAGGTGGAGATTGACTTCTTGGACCATACCCCATGTTTGAGGTAGCCATTGGAGGAGTTGCATGTTGCATGTATGGATGATATTGATCATACACATGTTCATATGGAGGAGGTCTGTAATGATGTTGCGTATATGGACCACTTGGTATAGATTCATGTTGAGGAACCCCATATCTATTTTGCGCATGTATACCATATTCTATAGGCATGTCATGTTCCATTGTGTTGCCCCCAAATTTGACATGAGGTTTCCTTGTGTCCAAATTTTGAGCATGCCTTTGAACATCCAATTGTTTTGGTGGTTGATCCTTAGCATTGGTATGTGATTGAGCATATCTATCTTCATAAGACTTCCATAATGGTCTACGAAAGTGAGTATCATATGCTTGACCATATGTATGTGGGACCTCTGGTTTTTGAAGCAAAGCTGATGGTGATTCAGGTACCATGTGTGGTCCTCTATTTCCTCCACTATTAGGTCTCCTTTGATCCATATTGGAGTGAGGTTGTTGCAAAGGTCTATGTTCCATTATTTGAGACATGTCAAAATCATGAGGTATCTTGGCTCCACTTTGTGCCATCATTTGTAAGAAGTATTGTCTATCCCTCCTCATTATTTCCTCAATCAATCGATTGAAGTGGGGATTCATAATGGATTCTTCCACATCTGCTGAATGTACTGAAAAGTTGTCCACATTGTCATTTTGTGTAGCATTGTTGTTTATAGTGTCCATGTTCTCAACATTTGGAATGTTTCTATAGACATCCATGTCAGGTAATGTAGTATGATCAGAATTGAAAAAGATATCATTGTCATACTCATAAGAACTCATGTTTGCGGACTCCTGAGCCTCTTTAGTTTCTCTCCTAGATTTTTGAAGACGGGTTTCAACCATGAACTAGGTATTGACCAAGATGTGAGAGACTAGATGAAAAAATGGAAAGAGTATGGAAGACTAAGAGTTGGATGGAATGTAAATGAATCTGAAGTGTACTTGCAATGTCCAAAGTGTAAGACCAAGTATGTATGTAGTAGAGTAGGTGTGACTTCCAAAGAGAGGATAGTTTCTCTTGATGAGGTAAGTTAACCTTGACCCTAAGTAAAACCAAATGAGACCCAAAGATAAGAAACCTTGATGAGGGACCACTTAGCAAAGTGTTGTTGTATGTAGTGTGTTGACAAAGTATGATGAGGACAAGCAAGTGACCCTTTGACTCAAGTTTAGACAAATGTGAATCTAATGAGAGATGTAAAGCAATGATTGACTTTGTGAGACCCAAGGACAGGTTGAATGCTAAATGAAACCCTAGAGAGATGACCTAGGAAGCTCAAGAATTCCGAAACTGACTGTGTTGTTTGCTGGACTGTAACAGTTTTTCAATTCTGGACACAGACGCGCCTGTATACTTCACAGACGTGGTTTCCCGACACAGACGCGGCTCTGCTTAACACAGATGCACTTCTGAGATTTTTTTTTGTTTATGTTTGCTGGACTGTAACAGTTTTTCAATTCTGGACATAGACGCACCTGTATACTTCACAGACGCTGCTTCCCGACACAGACGCGCCTCTCCGATTTTCTGTCAAATGCAATGTTTGCTGTTGGAGCACAGACGCGATTCTGTCCTGCACAGACGCGGCTAGACAACACAGACGCTATTATGCCCGACACAGACGCATTTCTGCAAATTTTTGTGCAATTTTTCCAATCTGTGAAGTTGTTTTGTTGTGACCAAATCTGACTGTTTGACTGTTTTTCGTGACAAGAGGACCCAGTGTTGATGAGGACTCAATGTTTGCAAATGTCTAGACTTCAAAATGACTCCAAGAAAGTGTGTTGTTTGATGTAAAAATGTTTTGCATACACTTGAAAACACAAAAGACACAATGTTTTGTTGTTTGGTTTTGAATGTTTTGAATGTTTAAAATAAGTCAAGCACAATTCTTATGGCTGGCCAAGACAATAGTTGTTGATCCCACATGAGATTTTACCCCTGAGGCTACGCTATTCAGAGCGGATACTTAGATGCTTGACCTCACTAGCTCCACCCTCGGCACTCACTTCTCAGGTCAGCCAAGCATCAGTCCCCATGAAAACTCCCCATGGCGAACTTTGTATCTCTACTAAGAACCGTATGTGTGTGGGCCGCTACCAGAGGTCTGACCTCCTGCCCCAACAACTAGAAGGATTTGGGCCTCTAAAACAAAAAGGTGCTAGTAAGGGCATCCACTCGTGTGGCCATACATGTGGCACTTTCAGCTCTGTAAATACAGAAGGCTCCCAGCCGGTAGGGGTTACGCCCTACAACTGATCAAATAAATTTGATCAAACGGGTTTATGGGGAGACATAGTGTCGGTATGAACTAATCAGCACACGTTATTCATAGTTTTCACCATGAATACATTTGATTATAGTGGTTCGGATGAGGTGGGTTTTCCTCGCTACCACTTGGTTCGTTCTCTTCTCACTAGTAGTCCTAATGACCACACGGGAAGACAGACCCTCTAAAGATTAAACAAAAAGAGCCTATTGCTCAAGACACAAAAGACAATGATTCAATTTTAGTGCACCAATTGAAGTGTTTGCTAGTCTATGAAAACAAGGCACACAATAAGAATCCAAAAACCCTTGCCAAGGACCTGCAACAAAGATTTATTAGTAGTTTGGATTGTTTGAAATCATCACCCCTTCCTGCATGCACACAAGTTAGGTAAATTTTTAAAACCCAAAAGACTTTGTGAAAATAGGGGCCTTCAACCAAACGATTTTGCTTCCAAGACAAGCTGCACCAATTTTGTTAGCTAGATCTGAAAATGTTAGTCCAAAAATAAACCAGATCTGAAACCCTAAATGCAAAATCCGGAAACTGAATCAATGAAAAAATGCAAAATTTAAAAACTGGTGAACACAGACGCGGTTACCCTCTACACAGACGCGCCTCTGTGACATAGACGTGGTTCTGTGAATCACATATGCGGATAAAAACCAAAGACGCGCTTTCCCGACACAGACGCGGATAAAAATGACGCAGACGCGTTTCCGTAACACAGACGCGCCTTTCGGGATCCTGCAAAATAAAATTTTGTCGAAAACACGGACGCAATTCAAGATGTCGCAGACGCGCCAAAAAATAAAAAAACGCGATCCGAAAGTATGCAGACGCGAAAATGTCGAAAATGTTGTCGGAAATGCCAGATCTGCAACTTCAAACACAAAATCTACAACCAAAGATTAAATGCAAAAGGGACGACAGTCCCACCGGGCGTGCCAAAATTTATATGGTGAAAATGGATAACAATAATAACAATATTGAAAGGCTAAATGAATTCAACCACAAAACCCTAGCCTAACAACAACAAAGATCCACCATAACATATCAAGATTACCTAAGACAATGCAAATCAAATGAAATCACAAAGATTATACCATCACATGTCCCATAGGGTTTTGATCTCCATTCTTTCTATCTCCATTGATCTTGTTTGATATATTTGCTCTCAGATCTTATATGCACAAGAGCTCAACAAAGAACGGAATGTGGTTGTAAGTAGGATCGTAGTGTAGTCAATTGATCAAGTAGTTAGCTCCTTAGGATCATTAGGGTTTGATAATGAAGGAAGCATCTCTTTATATAGAAGACACTATATGAAATGGAGGGATAAGATTGAGAGGTGTAAAAGGAGGTCGGCTATGATTAGAGGGTAGGTAAAAGAAATAATAAAATAATGAAAGGGGTAGATAGTGTATGAATTAAGAGATGAATGACATGTGTCATAGGTAGAAAAAGTTAATGAATTAATTAATTAAATAAATATTTATTTAATTAATAGAAGAAGTGGGATAATTAAATAAATAAAAATATTTATTTAATTTAGGAAAAGGATAATTTAAATAAATAAATGTATTTATTTAAATGAAAAATAAGGCTAGAAGAGGATAAATGAATGAATTAAATAAATAAGGATTTATTTAATTAATAGAAGAATTAAGCTTAGATAATTAAATAAATAAAATATTTATTTAATTAGACTGGACAATTTTGGGTGTCTACATTTTGCCCCTCTTTGAGACAATGCGGCTTGTCGCGTTGTTTCAAAGAAGATAAGATGAACTAATACAGAGTTGCCCCAGAATGGGAATGATAGCCATGCTTTGTGGATGATTACTATACATATAAATCATAGATATCTTCTTGTAGGTGGTTGAGTTAAATGACGCAACATAAGAAAAATTTGGTCACTAATCCTTATAGATTTTCTCATTAGTAGTTACTTAAAACAACATTAACCCAATAACATAAATTATATAATAATCCTCTAGTAATTTTATTAGTCATAGGATCACAATAATTATACCAAAGATTCATAATATTGAACCATACATAATGGAAGAACATTAAAGTACAAAGGGTTTATTAAAAATGTAAAATATTTTTAGTTTTCAATGATTTAGATGGAACTAACCTTTTGATTATCACACTGATGCATATTTATACAACACGGAGTCAACTCTAGATAAATATTACACTGATGCATATATTATTGCAACATAGAGTCAAATATTGATAAAACCCTAACGATAAATGATCCAGGTGGATATGCTCTCGTTCAAAATAGTTTCGTCAAAATGTTTGTTATGAGGTTTGAACTATGAACCTCTCATCTCCTATTCTCATGCATCACCAATAGACCAACCGACTTTCTTGGAATCTATTATTGGCGGTTTCTAATTAACTTCTACACTAAAGATAGTTCATTTTCCAAAAATATGGTTGAGCGGTTTTGAACCTCCGACCTTCCTTAGTTAGAGAACCAGTGATTGCCACTATGCCATGCGATATTTTTGGAGGGAATGGCGGGCTATCTTTGTTTTATCATTGTAAAAGATCACCCATATAACTAAAAATTATCCTAATCACTATACTGTGAGATTTATCCGAGAGTTGATATAAACTAATTCGCTTTGTTAACACCAAAATCCGTAAAAGTCCATTTTTAATAAGGATTGTTTTTGGCTATATTATTAAGCCAATGGGATATCATAGGTGGGGTTTTATTTTTAAGAGATATAGTTTAAAAGTGGGAGATATGGGGATATTATCAAATATTATTGTTTTAACCCCATTTTAGCATGTAAAATTGTATAAAAGGGGGGGTGATTGTTGTAATGGAGGACATTGGAGATTGAAGAGTATTGATAGAAAATTGAAGATTAGAGAAGTGTGAGAGAATTTCTTCTAGAGAATTTGATAGTGAATTGTTTGACTCTGTGCATTGGGAGTTTGAATTCAAGCTTGTTGCACTTGGGAGAGGAATTTTGTAATTCATTATCTTCTGAGGAGACGTGAAATTTGTAATAGGTTGAAGACCTTGTAATCTTTTTCTGGAGCATAATCAAGGATTGGTCACTCTTTTGGAGAGGGACCCAGAGATGTAGCCATATTGGCAAACTCCGTTATCAACTTGTGTTTTGTCTTCTCCCTTCTTTCTCTCTTCTATTCAATTTATCGTTATTTGATTATTACATTTATTTAAGCAGTTTGAATCTAATTTCAAGACCTTCATTTAATCGTTGTATAAGTTAACATTACACGTGCAACAGTCATAGATCCTAATATTAGATCAAGTGGTATCAGAGCAAGGTTTGACTAGTGTTTGCAGAGGTGGATGTTAACACGATCTAAGAGCCAACGAGGTGAAGGCACACTTGCAGAGTATAATCCTGAGATTGGTAAACGAAGGACCTTTCCACCAAAGATGTCAGAAAGTGCAACTGAACAGGAATACCCCGAGCTCAGTGAAAGAGACTTTCAAAAAGCTTTTTTTGAAATGAAGGCTATGGTAGAAGTGCTCTACAAAGAGAGGCAAGAATGGATGAAACATGAAAAAGGAGATTCGTCGAAGGACCATGAAGATCGAGAGGACAAAGGGAAGCGATCTAGAGGTGGTGATTCACCACCAAAAACTCCTCCATCTCCTTCTCCTCCTTCTTCCCCTTCTTCTTCTTCTACTTCTATTAATCCTTTCAAGAGCACATCTAAGCCTATAATTAAACTAGATGTAAAATTTGAATTACTTAAGTATTGTGGGGAGTTAGATGCTGAAAAGTTAGATGATTGGATCCAACAGGTAGAGGTGTATTGTAGGATACAAGGCCTAGTAGAAGATGCCTCCAGGATCCAGTTAGCCACTCTCCGGTTGGGAGGAACAGCTCTCACCTGGTGGGAGAGTAGGTCTAGGGCAGAAAGTGCTCGCCATGGTAATGTCGGTATTACTTGGATGGAATTTGTTGCTGCTCTCAAGAAGCAGTTCTACCCTTTGGGTCATATGCAACAATTGACTATGAATTGGCAAACCTTTAGGCAAGCTAAGGGTCAATCTGTCCAAGCTTACACCCATGAGTTTAGAAAACGGGCTATTGCTTTGAATTTGCCATTGTATACTCAGGATACCTTGCTTAAGTACATAGGTGGTTTGCATTCTTATCTAAGACATTCTATTTTGATGTTGAATCCTAGTAATTTGGATGAAGTCAGTGTTCAAGCCACACATCTAGAGTCTAGGGGTAAGAATTTTGACAATGATAATTTTGTACAAAAGTCATCTAAGGTTGCAGAAATAAAAAGAGAAAAGAAGACAGCTACTGTTAAGAAAGAGTTCACATGTTCACATTGTGACAAGAAAGGTCATGATGAAGACCATTGTTGGCGGTTGCATCCAGAATTGAAACCTAAGTGGGCTCAGAAACAGAAAGATAAGGAGAAGGCCGCACATGTTGTTATGGCTCTTGGTTCAGAGTCTGAAGACGAATCTAAGATGACAGCAATGGGTTTGAAAGTTAAGGCTCCTATTGCCAGTGTTTCCTTTGACAGTTGTGCTTCTACTTCTCATGTTAATGATGTCCCTGAAGATAAGAAAAGAAATGAGCTTTTTCATATAAGGGTTGTTGCTAAACACACTAAAGTTGATGCACTCATAGATAGTGGATCCGAAACTAACTTAATCTCAGAAGATGTTGTAAGGAATTTGGGATTGAAAACTACTCCACGTAAGAGACCTTATCCACTAGGTTGGGTTTGCAAAAATAGTAAATTGCAAGTAACAAGGCAATGTACTTTAAGGTTCGCAATCTCAAGTAAGTATGTTGATAAGGTATAGTTTGATGTGGTCCCACTAGATGTTTGCGGAATAGTGTTGGGTAGCCCTTATTTGTATGATCGGAAGGCTATTTTCTACATGGAATTTAATCAGTATCATTTGTTTAAAGATGGCATCAGGTATATTGTACACTCTCACAAGGTTAAGACTAATGAGTCTTTTGCAAACACAGGGCAGTTAAAGAGGGTGATTAATGCAAGTAAAGATTTGTCTCTTATGTTTGTCAGATCGGGTGATTCTAGGCATGAACTTGAAGCAATCGAGGCTAATCAAGATCAGATGCCACAAGATATGCCAACAGTACAGCATGAGGAGACAACAAATGAAAGCGTTGATGATCCATGGCCTCAGCTTATGGTTGAGAGTTTGGAGGCTCCCTTGGCTAAAAATGTTCCTATTGTGAAAGACCATTATGTTGTTGATTTGTTCACTTTTGTATTTGCATTATTTCTTAGCTTGATATTAATCAGTGGTTATTGATTGGTAGCTGGAGCAGTTGACATAGATGCTTATGGAAGTGATACAATGATGTACATGTTCAACAATATTGTTGTAGTCTTGATTGTGGTGATGAGCCAGGTGCACAGATGGACAGATGATATAGGACAAGTGGGGAGGCCATGTCCTCACTTAATTTCTAAATAAATGCAACTTTTGGAGGTCCAAAAGTTCTCCAGTGGGGAGGATTGATCCAGGTGGATATGCTCTCGTTCAAAATAGTTTCGTCAAAATGTTTGTTATGAGGTTTGAACTATGAACCTCTCATCTCCTATTCTCATGCATCACCAATAGACCAACCGACTTTCTTGGAATCTATTATTGGCGGTTTCTAATTAACTTCTACACTAAAGATAGTTCATTTTCCAAAAATATGGTTGAGCGGTTTTGAACCTCCGACCTTCCTTAGTCAGAGAACCAATGATTGCCACTATGCCATGCGATATTTTTGGAGGGAATGGCGGGCTATCTTTGTTTTATCGTTGTAAAAGATCACCCATATAACTAAAAATTATCCTAATCACTATACTGTGAGATTTATCCGCGAGTTGATATAAACTAATTCGCTTTGTTAACACCAAAATCCGTAAAAGTCCATTTTTAATAAGGATTGTTTTTGGCTATATTATTAAGCTAATGGGATATCATAGGTGGGGTTTTATTTTTAAGAGATATAGTTTAAAAGTGGGAGATATGGGGATATTATCAAATATTATTGTTTTAACCCCATTTTAGCATGTAAAATTGTATAAAAGGGGGGGTGATTGTTGTAATGGAGGACATTGGAGATTGAAGAGTATTGATAGAAAATTGAAGATTAGAGAAGTGTGAGAGAATTTCTTCTAGAGAATTTGATAGTGAATTGTTTGACTCTGTGCATTGGGAGTTTGAATTCAAGCTTGTTGCACTTGGGAGAGGAATTTTGTAATTCATTATCTTCTGAGGAGACGTGAAATTTGTAATAGGTTGAAGACCTTGTAATCTTTTTCTGGAGCATAATCAAGGATTGGTCACTCTTTTGGAGAGGGACCCGGAGATGTAGCCATATTGGCAAACTCCGTTATCAACTTGTGTTTTGTCTTCTCCCTTCTTTCTCTCTTCTATTTAATTTATCGTTATTTGATTATTACATTTATTTAAGCAGTTTGAATCTAATTTCAAGACCTTCATTTAATTGTTGTATAAGTTAACATTACACGTGCAACAGTCATAGATCCTAATATTAGATCAATAAAGTAAAAAGAAACTTTTAAATGAGTTTTATTTACTTGTCTCCACCTTATAGAGTTTAAACTTGCAAATTCCCTCTTACCAAAAGATACATTGTACTTAATAATCCACCATTAACTTAAAATCTCAACACATTAGTTCTTAAAGTCTTTTACCTTGGAATATTTTTACATAAAGAAAAATAAAAAATTTAGCACATTTCAGTAAACAAAACCAAACAAAAAAGAAAAAAAATGTGAAATGAGGACTTCTTGACTCTCCCAATCCTCTTAAATAATAATGGAGATAGGATGTAAAAATGAGATAGAAGTAGTGCTTTATATCGATTTCTTAAATCAGTTTACAAAATCACCATAGATCTCATATAGACTCGAAATAGATTTTCATTCATATACAATAGTATAGGAATAATTTATAACTTGACCTGAGTGAGCTTGCTCAAAATTATAAACAACTTGACCAAATCTTTACAAGAAAAATAAAAACCTCCATATAGACCTAGACAAGTAGGGCACATGCTTAATAAGAGATAGTGTACCCACTCTATATTTGTAGAGAGGACCCAGGCTCAAAACATTTTTTTCATCAATGGCCATGCACCAAAATCATCCTCTTCAGGCTTAAAAACATGACCATAGATGTGAAGAATCGATCCTTTCTTGATTTTTCACCATGCTAATCATTAAAGGCCTCAAGGTCTTTGTATATAGGGTAGAAAAGTACACATAAAATCCATTGAAAAGTGGCCTAGTAAATAGTGAGTTTTTGGATTTTACAACCCTTAAATTGTCTAAATAAATTAGGGCATAAGCATTGTGTTGCAAGGTGTGTGCCCTTGGTCTCCTTCTATTTTGCAATGTAGTGCTCGGGTTTGTGACATGGCTTAACCACCTCATGTGGATCCTATAAGTCTAGTGGTTGTATCGAGCATTAATAAGTCAATCTTTTGGTACAACGACAACCGCACGTGTAACAAGTGGTATTAGAGCTTGGTCACAGGTTCAAACCCCTCACTTGCATTGGGGGGGATTGTTGCAAGGTGTGTGCCCTTGGTCTCCTTGTGTTGTGTAGTGCAACGCTCGGGTTTGTGACTTGGCTTAACCGCCTCTTATGGATTCTATAAGTCTAGTGGTTATATTGGGCATTAACAGGTCGATCTTTTGGTGCAACGACAACCACACTTTTAACACATTGTACTACTTCCTTCTTTGAATCCATGAATTTTAGATTAAAACAATGATCTCTAACTGCTATCAAATCTAATATGGTAATCATAGGGCCACATCAGCTCATTAATCAAATCCTCTATTATTTCCTTTATTATCACTACAAATCACATGTAAATCTATGCACAAATGATGAATAATATTTTCGAGGCGAGAAAATCCTTTCCAAAAAATTGTTGCATTAAATTGGATCATAAATTATGACCCTTTGTTTGTTGTATGCACAAAACTATGAATGTAAACTATTGAAAAGATAAACTAAGAAATTAGCTGACACGTGTTTTAACCACAGTCAAGACTAGGACGTTAAGAAGAAAGAAAACTAGATAAACAACATAAAACTAATTAAAGTGCAAACTCTATTTTCCTCTTTTGATTTGATTGTCCGCTGATTTGATGTGTGCTTGCTATATGGTAGATATTTGATTGTGCTCCATGATAGTGAATGTAAAATGGACTAAGCTAGAATGAGATGCAAAGATGGTTGCTAAAATGGATATAAAATGACTGAGCATTTCTGCATTATGAGGGTACGAAAATGAAAGTGGATGGATTATGAAGGAAAATGAGGGGTTTAAATAGGCTTGAAGGAGAGATAGAGGGGCATGAGAATGAGACATGTATCCCTTAGAAGGGCAAGTGTCATGGATGAGAATGACATTTGTCCTTAAGAATGACATGTGTCATTGGAAGGAATGATATGTCTCCCTGAGGAAACATGCCCATTTGGGAATGAGACACCCAAATTGGAAGGTTCTATCCCAAAAAAGATTACAAAACCATGATATTCCCATGTTTGAGGATATTTGGGATATTTTCCCAAATTTTAGGAAATTTAGGATATTTTAGGGAATTTTGAGATGTTTTGGGAAAGTGCACACATATGGTGAGGGCAAGGGATAAGGTTGACTAAAACCTTAAAGGTTAATTAGGTGGGTTAGTCTAGAGGAAGGGTTAGATATGGGTTAAAGTTAGGAGACGTGGGGGAATTGAATTAAATAATTAATTAATTAATTTAATGAGAGAATTTGAGAGGAAAAAGTCAACATGAATTAAATAATCAAATTGTTAAATTTGATTTATTTAATAGAAGGGTCAAAATTCAATTAATTAATTCTTTTAAATTGCCAATTAATTAATCAAAAGCGGAATACAACATAATTAATAAAATTAATTATCTAGAAAGAAATATTACCAATTAGTTAAATAATACATAATTATTTAATTAAAGGTGCTCGAGATAACTAAATTCAATTAATTAAATTAATCAAATTTAGGTGTCTACACCTATGTAGGGGGTAGGTGGAACTGTTCAAAATAAAATACAAAAAAAAATAGACCATCAAGGGTCAAAGGTAACAAATACCTCATACCATGTGCTAGTTGAGAATTTGGAGTATTGGGAATTAAGGATGATGAGGAAGTTATGAAAATGGAGGCAACTTTGCATAGATAATCTTAACAAGTTTCAATTGTTGGAATGTTGGATATTGAGGTTAAAAAATGAGTCATACTTGGACCACTCTAAAGGAAAACCTCATATTTAACCCTATTAGAAATTATAAGGGAGGTTATCATGCAAAAGAGTTTGGAAGTACACAAGGATTGGAGCTAAGGTAATGGGATGCTATCAAGAAAAAGAGTTTGGAAGTACACAAGGAAAGGAAGTGAGGTAATGGAATTCTAACAAGAAAAAGAGTTTGTAAGTACATAAGGAAAGGAATCGAGATAATGGGATTGGCAAAATTTTGACTCTAGGAAAGTGTATGAATAATTTGGTAGAGTTTAATAGTCAAACATGGTGAGAAACAAGTACCTAGCTAGAAGGAAGGTCACAACTTTGACTCTCATAAAATTATAGAATAGACCCATAATAGTGTGCCCCACTTATGCACATTAAAATTTTGTATGGTTGAAAAGAAAAATCAGATAAACACCTTTGCTCAAAGGTATTTCTTCAAATGAAGCTACCTTAATTCAAAGTTGTAGTCTCATTCAAGGGTTATGTATATTTTTAATATGTAAATAAAAAAATTGAACATAGAAGGTACCTTCACTTGAAGGTATATTTGAATGAAGGTCCTTGGATACCTTCATTCAAAGGCCCTTCAAAGGAAAGTCGTTTGATGAACTTTTTTTCATTGGGGCTCAAATTCTATTTTAAACCTTGGGTTGGACTAGTAAATGGAATCAACATTAAATAGGATATTATTATCAGATTATGGCCATCAAAGTAAAAATTCTAAAAAGTATAATTTTAAATATATTTAATTTGATTATTATATTAATTTTTTATTCTCTAGTGGACATAAGTTTTACATCAAACATCAAACTCTCTATTCCATATACACAAATGAATAAAATAAAAAAAGGGAGATTTAAAAAAAATGTGTGTGCACTAGGTATTGATGTTCTTGATTCAACAAAAAGAAGTTAAGCAAAAATTATTGTGTGAAATCGAATAAACCTATGTCTAGATATAATTAATCTCTTCAAAAATTAATAATACAAAAATATATGTGGGTAAGTACACAAAGATTGTTGGCATATGTGCAGAGTATGATGATATGATAGTATTGTATGTTGTCATTGATGTCAATATGCTGAAGTATGAATCAGTATATTAAAGTAAGCAAATTGGCAAGAGAACTGGCATGATGGTATGAAGTGAACCGGTCTGATGATGTGAACCGGTATATGTGAAAAGGTGAACTGGTATGTTGGAATGTGAACCGGTATATGGAAAGTTTGTATTGGGGTTCCTGGTTAATGCATTCCAAGTCTATGTGATTCGACCGACGACATCCTGTGATGAGTTAGCATTGAAATGAAGATGAGATCGTGTTGCCACGTCAGCCTTGTGCATGTGAAGAATTTCCTTGAGGATCTTGCATGAAAAAGATTGATTCTATCTACCTCGAGAATGTGCGAAGTCTTAGTAAACGATGGAGAGCATGTGATGGGTTATCAGCTTCCAGAAGCGACAAAGAATGAACAATGGAGAACGTCTTGAGATTTGGTCAAGATTGTTTTACCCTATGCAATGTGATTGAATGGTCACGATTGGATCGACTGTATTGTTAACCTAGATGCTTAGGGTTTTAGGTTTTGGCTACCGACCTAATTGTTGTCTATAAGGTCGATGATGGTTCTCATTTGAAGTTGTTGGCAAATGTTATGTGTGTATCCAAGTGAAGAGATACTTGATTCTTTCCTGACCGGAGCAGTGAGTAGAGATCTGTAGAGTGTGATTGCAGATGTAAAGGAACTGAAGTGGATATGCCTTAGCATTGAGTGTTGTTATCAGATCAGTGTATTACTTGTTGACTTCTAACCATTTCAACAGTTGGAAAATCCCTTTACAAGGTAGCTTTAAAAAGCTTTTTGTAAATCCTTTAACAAGGTGACTCAAAATCATTGAGTTCTTAAAATCCTCTTGCAAGGTAACCTTTAACAGGGTTTTAACCTTTAACCGGGTATTTAGCCATCCCTTAACCGGGTGATCCCTAGCAGGATCGGTTCCTAGCAGAACTTGTTGTAAAGTCTTTAACCGGACTAGGCTCCTAATAGAGCGAACTTCAGAAGAGTTCAAGAACAACTTGTGGGTATTCATCCCCACTGTAGTTTTTCCCAGTTGGGTTTCCACGTGAAAAATGACTGTGTTATCTGTGATGCTTTTTCATGTGATGTTTTAGTGTTTTCTATTAAGCAGTAATGCAAGCTGATCCAGTGGTCATTATATTTCTGATGTATTACTTGTTTAAGCATATGGGTGAAGTGGAAATGAGATATTAGGTTTTGTGAAGATCTAGATGTTACCGGTTTATGTCTTTCACAGTCTCACTATGTTTTATCAGTAGTGCCCTGATTTAGATCGGTGATGTTGTTTACCAATTAGTGCAGTCTTTGCAGTTTAAGTTGTTAAAGAAGTTTTTGTCTATACTGATTCACCCCCCCCCCCCTCCCCCCACCCCTCTTAGTATCTGTTGAGTATTTATTGTTCATCATTATTCATCAAAGATGGGAGACCAAAAGGGCATCTTAAGATGCCACTTCTTTTTGCAATTAGGAAAGTCTGCTCTTGAATAAGAAATTGAAGAAATTTACTATCAAAATTTGAAGATGCATCTAGAACAAGAGTTGTTCTTTGAATCTAGTTTCTAAACTTTTTTTTTTCGTGGTGGAGATTAAGGGGGTTAGAAAGGGTGGCCAAATAAACTAGTCCTATTTTTATCAAAAAACACAACATAGCGTCTGGTGTGGCCCTCCTAAAAAAATTCTAGTATTTCAAGAATCACTTTGGTGAGAAACTAGCTAACACCATGTAGTTTATCCTTGATTTTTCTGCAAATTTTTTAATGAATATATATTTTTTTACTTATTTTTGAAGTGGACACATCCTAAAAAAAAGAAAATTTAGTGTGCTCCACCTAAATTTTTTGAAAATTAATATAAAATTATTATTTTTAAATACATGTAGGATGTAGTCTAGATTCTAAAGTGTAATTTGTTTCAAAATTTGATGAATGAGTAAAAAACTATACCAAAAATACCACATATTGGTTTTTGACAAAAAATAGATACACTAACAAAATAAATTAAAGATAAAAATCTTAACACACTCAAAAAGTGAAAAAAAAATTATGGTTAGATATCTAAGAGAGATCTTAACAACGTCGTGGTATTTTTTAACTTTGTATTGAAACATGTGCAAACCTAATGGAGAGCATTCTAAAAAATGTGTGTTTTTTTACAATTTGAGAAAAATAGCTTTGTGTATTGAAAAGATTGTCCAACCCTTTGGGTTGGATACCCAAGGAAAATCCAATTGAAAGGGTTGGAAATAACAAATACAAACAATAATGCGAGTGTTTGATGATGTGCTCACATTAGTGTGAAGGAAGTTAATCTCTCCCTCACTTTCTCTCTCTCCCACTCTTTCACCTCTCTTTGTCCCCTCTTTATGTCTCTTCATCCCTCCTTCACTACCCCTCCCTCTATTCTCCCTTTCCCTTATCTAAGTTGTTACCTCTCCCTCCCACCCTCTCTTTCTAGGTTGTTAGGTCTCTCCCTTGCTTCCTTTGTCCCTCTCTACCTCTCCCTCAATCCCTCCTTACCCCCCTCTCTTTTCATCCCTCCCTCTATCTCCTTCTCTTCTTCTCTCTAAATAATTCATGGTTTAAGATTTAGGGCTTAGAGTTCAGGTTTTAGGCCCTAGGGCTTATGACTGATGATGGAGAGTTAAAGTTTTAAACCCCCCCCCCCCCTCTCTCTCCCACTCTCTCATTTCAAACTCTAACACAAAGAATTTAGATCCTATTGAGCACAAGCAAGGAAATTGAGTACAAATCTCCAATAAAGGAGTCAAATATTCAAGTCTATAAATTTGTTCCAACAATCATGAGCAAATACGATATGCTCGTCCATGATGAAGATATCTTTTAGCATCTTTCAAGAAACATCAAGCCTTATTTGATACTTCAAGCGAAGGGTTTCATATCTAAGGTAATGTTCATTTATTAATTTAAACATTTCCATTTTTATTTTTGCCTTTGTCATTTCTAAGGATAAGCTCTTTTCATCAATCATTGTTGTAGTGGAGGTGGGAACACAAACACGAGGTTTGAATTGGTCAAACCCCTATATAAAACAACATTCTTCACCCATTTTTGTGTGTGCAAGTTCAAATTTGGTCATAGAGAGTATGCAAAGAGGACAAAGATAGATGATTGTAGATTTCAAACATATGAGAACAATTGGACTGGGGAGCCCTACAATCTTTTCTAACACTTTTGGGACAAATTTTGGAAGATGGATGCCCTTCAACCCTATCTAGCATTTTTAGGCTCAAATTTCTATCACCGGTTCTTTTTTGTTTCCTATTTCTAGATCTGAGCTATTGTGTTGGTTTTTTGTTCTATATTTCACTATTATTTCTAAAAGTTGATAATTTCTTATCATTTAGCCTAGATCTTAAATACATAATTTGTAATCCATTTAAACACTAACAAAAATGAATTATAAACCACGAGTGTTCAGCTCTCGTATTAGGATTATACTTGAGCCTACTTATAATCTCAATGATATACAATTTTAAATTGGGATCTTAGTTTACATCCTTAGGCTAGGATCTCATTCCATACATATCATTTTGGTGAACCCAACATGCTTGTATAATTTTTTATTTGTATTTTTAGATTTGAGTTATTTTTAATTTTCAAATTTAGTTTACAATTATTTATGAAAGTTATTGCTTGTGTTGGCATTCATAAATTAATCATAATATTGGTATCTCATATTGCATAATTAAGTGATTAATAGATCATAATTTAGTACAATATCACATAGTTTAATCATTTGGTTAATTAATTACATAATTACTATCATCATATATTACTTAATTAATTGGTTAATTGATTGCATCGTTGTCATTTCAATTTACATTTGTAATAAATTTTGTTAGACAAACCAAGCCTTCATTTAATGCTTTCTAGGAACAAGTGTGTGTTTTTGAAGCTTATACTTGTTTATGAGTTTCATAACCCATTATTTTGAATCTAAGATACTTGTGAGAAATTAACAACTCATGGCTTCCTATACTTTAACTGTTAATAGTGAACTGAGCTTGAGTTGCATGTTGCCTTTCTTACACCAAGAAACTTAAGAGACCAACCTTCTCCCAATCTAACACACATCTTTCCTACTATAAGTTGAAGTAATCATCCAATATCTTTAATCTACAACACCAAATAATCTCCACATGACAATAAAGAAGCACAGAAAATGATTTTATTCCACTAAATCAAGAATATAACATGATACAAGATGTAAGAGATGTCTTTCTTATAGAGGCAAAGAGAGGGCATAAAAATTACTCATGAACATGACATGTGACAACTAACTAAACAATTATTAAAATACCTAGGTAATAATATAAAATAAATATAAGATATTATGTGTCTTATCTTAACAACTAAGAGTTCTATAGTGCCACCTAGGACCTACGTAAACTTAAGTCATGTAAATAAATCCCCACTAGAAACTAGCTAGGTAGAAAAGCTTTATTAGATACAAAAAATATTCACACCAACACCCCCACTTAAGTGCGACTTAGGGAGGAACAAAAATAATGCAAAGATGCAGAAGATTGGTCCCAACAACAAGGACTTATGAGGTACCCATGTACAAATTATGCAACACAATCTATAATGCTCTAATGAGCCCTAGAGTTTAAGAGCTAATTACACATGAAATGCATTGATTTTTATTTTTTTGAATCCATAAATTGTCATCATGCATAAGATAAGCAAGTATAATGCTCAAACCTCAACATAAGACCAAACTACCATTAACTGACAATGCACAAGTGAAAGAATAAACATACAAAACTACAAATGAACAAGGGGGAAGGTCTCCCAAACCTTAGAACAATTTTTAAGATGTGTTTAGGATCTCTCATGACCCTCCCCAAAGTTGCTAAGACCAAAACAACAAACAAGAAAAGTTGTTATGTCCTAGGTTGCACAAATGGGCTTCTACGAAACCCTAACAACAATTGGATAGCCACGACACCATACACACTAACTCAAAGCCTACTCAAGACATATTTGAGGTTTCCTTAATTTTTTTACCTTTGCAACACATCTGAAATTGGGTCAAATTAACACTTATAGCTCTCAAAGTCAACTCCAAATAAAACTTCTAAGTACAGGCACTTGGGACTAAATCAAGTGGCACAAATGGACACTAGCATGCCAGAAGGACACTAGCATGGTGTGTTGGTGTCATTTACATGTGTTGGCATCCTTTGGACATGCTAGTGTCCTTTGGAATGGTAATTCATGCTGTCGTCCCTGAGACAGGTGTTCGTCCAAAACTAGAGAGCTTCTCAGTTAGACTGTATGAATCCCCAGACACCCTAAAACCCCTGGTGAAGTTTAAATGGGTATAAGATCATAAAATGACAAAATTGTGCAAAAACAAGTCATGTTGAGTGAACTCTGGATCACCAGATGGCTCTTATGAGGCAATATAAAGTCTGGGTGGACTCATTTTGCCACAACTCAACCCACAACCCCATAAATAACTCATATAGACACCAAAGAGTCCAACACAACTACAATCCACAATTGAACTCCAATTTAACACTCACCGAGTGATTCTAGTTGATCTTGAATTGGCTCTAAAGGGCTAAATCCTACTAAGGCTTGGTCAATATCTCATAACCACAAAAGGAGATGACTAAAACAATCTTTGGAACTATAAGAAACTCGTCTATGCTCATTTCAAGCACCAATTGGAAATTTTACTATGATAATAATATACTATATCATCAAGAAATGAGAAGCATACAAGATCATGCTTGTGGTTGATTCCAACATTGGTCCACATAAGGAATTTTACTTATCCAAATCAATTACATCAACCTCCTCATAGAGTGTTATATAAACATATAATCGATGATTACAATGCTCATATCCAATTACATATATTACAACTTTGCAAGAATTAAATAAGGAGAAGCCAATTTTTGAGGAAAGAGGAAGAACTCTTCTAGCCACTCATGATCCAAGTTCTTCGGCCCCAACAATGGTTGGCAACTCCACCTGGCCATGTGGAACCCACAGGTAAACCACACCATGCTCGAAAAGATAGTCACATGCCCCAAACAATCATACACACATGCAAGGAGGAGTAATAGGCTCACACAAGAGAAAACATGGAGAAACACTCAACATGAAGCATAACAACAATATAAGTGTTGGCAAATGCACACTCCAATGAGAAATTGTAGGTGATTGAAGGTTTTGTCATTGATGGAAATCTTGCAATCATATGATACTGGCAAGACAATATACCGGCACCAGCAGCGATAGACTCTACACCGGCACACATGACATCGACAGACAAAGGAAGGATACCAACACCCTGGCCGACAGGAATTTTGTTTATAATATATTTTGTAATTAATTGTAAAATCATTGTAAGCCGACATGGCGAGTTCTAATATGACTCATATATGTATGAGATCATTGTAGAACATTTTGTAAGTAAGATATAGGCAAAATTATGTAGACCTAATATGCGAATTTTAGCTTAAGGGTTTATGTATGAAGCAGAGCTAAAACCGGTACTGGATCTGGCATAGCAAATGCTATTTTGAAGCAGTACAAGACATTGGATTTGTATAATCCATTTTGTAAGTCAGTGTGACTTCTTATTTTGTAGTTGAGTAGTGAGCTCTAGGCACTTGGCCTTCCTGCATGTGCAGGCCCCTATTGTAAGAGTAATATTCACTTATTGGCCAGTAAGCGAATATTGTGGGTCACAAAACCCACTGAGGTTTTTCCCACACCAGGTTTCCTCGTTAAACTACTGTGTTATTGTGTGCTTTTCATGTGGTTGTTGTTATCTTTGTTTACTACATTATTTTTGGGTTACTGGTATACTGTATTGATATGCTTTACATGTTTTAAATCAAGTAAATTCTATAACTGGTTAGATACTGATTCACCCCCCCCCCCCTCTTAGTATCTTTGGGAATCCTAACAATAAGAATCACAAATTTTCCACAACAAGATTGAAACACCAACAGTGCATCACTTGCAACATAGAGAAACAATCCAATAAGAATAGGTTCTTGAGTGAAAATAAGCAATATCCAACAAGAGAAAACAACCTCAATCGACAACAATGAATTTAAGAAGGCATCATCAAGAGAAACATCAAACTTTCCATAATGCATATATCACAACAAGATATCCCAATTTCTAAGTAACAATAATTCTATAAGGCTCTACTCACATCTACAAGTCTAGGTACATAGAGAAAAAGAGCAGGGAGTGTCATCACGTAGCTCAAAGGGATGACTCACACAGAACTGAGTATTCTCTCCTACAGACAAGAATGACGATCATGCAAGTCCAATCGCTACATGTGCAGGCATGCCTCTCCGGAAAAGTCTCAATCGCTTCATGTGTGGGTGTGCCTTCCCAAAACACCATTGGCTTTGTGGTAGCAATAGAAGCATGTTTGGGGCATTCATTATCTTATTAGTGTTTAATTTGCAACCCAAAGTTTTAATTAATGTTTCCACTTGATTACAAAAAATGCCCAATGAGTTACCTTGGCAGGCCCTTTGTGCCCTAGCCCCCATTGGACACCACTCCCATCATTGACCTTATTACCTACCCTAGGCTTAAGACATCCAAACATTAAACTCAATTATAAAGGTACCAATATGAAAGACTAAATACTTCATCAATTAAGCTCAACAATTTTTAATGCACATCAAATTATCATATTCACATACACTACACAATATACTCAATTGGCAATAATGCCAAAAGAATGGATACAAATCGACCCAATAACAAAAATTCACTTATATAATATCATAAACCTATAAAAAAAATCATATTTAAAACCACAAATTCCAACTTTTTTAAAATCACATTTTGGACTAAAACCATTTGTGGAGGCCATCCACCATTAACGGACCTCCAAAAAGCTTTAAAATTCAAACTGAACCAATTGAAAATCCAAGAAAATCAAGTGACCTATAATTACACAACTCTCAAAAAATGAAATAAAATTCACATTTCATCCATCCATAAAAATTTGGGCAGAGTTTCCCCATATCAACCATAGTTTTCAAAATTTAAACAATAAATTTAAATAACATATTAAAATGTCAAATTTAAATTGTAAAATTGTTCTAAATCTATTTATAAACCATTTGCAAGAACATTCAAATTGAGAATCAATGTACAAAATCAAGAAACGTAATTTCAACTTGATAAAAATTTTAAAATTAAAATGAAAGCCAAAGACACTAAGAGATGCCATGAAAACCAGACAGCCCAAAGAGTTCACCAACGGGATTTAAACGAGCCTCTACCCACAAAATTTCATCAATCCAATCTCCCACAATGAACAATTCAACTTTCACATGTACAATTTTGGGAGCAAAATTTATGAAAATAGACTAAGTGTTGAAAATGAACTCTAAACTACAAATATAAACTCACTTTTTGAAGTGAGAATATAAAAAAATTAAAATCAAATTGGACAAATAAAGATAATTAATTTCCAAAAGACCCCCAAATATAAAATCATTCACTTCACATTAAATCAAATGCATATAAGCCATATTATACAATTAAATATTAATTCAATATAGTATATTAAATTATCATTACTATATGTACTATAATTGACAACAATTTACATATGACCGACTATGCACAAACAATCTTTATTGGTCATTTACAAATATGCATTAGGGTAACCAGACATTACCAAATTGGTAATCGGAGGTATAATCACATGAATTAAGGAAAATCATCCAAATTTGGAACGATGGTTATGGTTGGGTAGCCACTAAAACATTCACACGTCAAATGTACATGCTCATACCTATAAATTATACACACACACACATACATAAATATACATAAATATATGTATGTATATACATACATACACACTATAAATACATACATGTATACATACACACACACACACACGTATGTATGCACATACATATATACATATGTGTGTGTACATGCATGTATATATGTATGTATGTATATGCGCACATACACACACATGTATATGTATGTATGTATGTATGCATGTATGCACATGCATGCATACATACATACATATATATATATATATATATATATATATACGTGTGTATATATGTGTGTGTATATATGTGTGTGCATATACATATGTACATACTGTATGTGGGAAAAATGGATTAATAAAATTAAAAATGTGAAAAATATGTAAAATACCAATCCACACACACACACAGGACTTCTTGATGCAAGCTATGGGGTAACGTAGTGTTACTCAGCTTCCCAAGGAGGGTCCCATGGTTCTCTATCTCACAATGTCCCTCAAACCAATGTTTTGCTCTCAGATTACTGAGCAAAATGGCTTAGGGATGGCAAATATGAGAACGAGAGAGATTTTTAATTGATTTTAGCATGAGATGTGTTATAAGCTAGATGAGATGCTAGAAATGCAACAAACTAAATGATAAGATGACGAGGTTAGTATGAATACTATCCTAGCATACTATACTTACTCTATGATGGAACTAAAATGATAAATAAACTACTTTAGCATGCATATTCATGATTAATTCTGATCTAAAAGAGGCTAAATGAAGAGCATATATAAAATGAAAGCTTGAAACAATTTGAGCATAAGTGTGATGCTTCAAATTTGAAAAATGATTGTTAAGAATGGAGGAATGAGAGCTCTATTTATAGCATAAACAGGGCAATGGATGGTCAGGATCGAATGGTTTAATCAAGGGCCAAGTTTGAAAGTTGGGGATCCATGTGCACAATTGGCATCAATGAAATGATGACAAGTGTCAACATAGGATTGGGTTGAGAGAAGAGGTTGGAGGCATTAAAGGCTTGAGGAGACCTCATGGTTATCTAAAGGCTAAGGGTTAAGTCTAAGTTAGGTTTACCCACTGAATTAGGATCTAATCCAAGGATAAACCTTTGTGCAAATGATTAAGAGATAATCATGGTCAAAGCATTAATAACTTGATGAGACCCTTGGGTTGGATAGAGGTTGAGTCAAAACAAATGTTTTAACCATGTGGGAAGGTTTGAAATAACCATTAATGGTTATTGGAGACTTTGTGGATTAAGTGGTTGAAGGTTGGAAGCCTTCAATGGTTTTCAAAGACTTTAGGGTTTTAGTGGTTGAAGGTTGAAAACCTTCAATGGTTATCCAAGACTTTGGGCCATTTGAGAAGTGACCTCCCTTTGCTTAGGGATGTGACAAAGTTTAGAGGAGGGTTAGGTTAATTAGAATCGATTAGAAGATTCTAGAAGGGGTTAGGAAGGGGTTTGGGATTTTGCAAGTGGATGGAGGGATAATAGGATTTAATTGAATTATTTGATTTTCATTCAATTTGGTTGTAATTGGAGAAATTAAATAAATTAGATTTATTCAATTTAGGATAACTATTTAATTAAATTTAAATTTAATTAAAAGTGGATAGGGGGATTTAATTGAATAAAATGATTTATTCATTAAATGGGTATAGTGAATTTTATTTAAATAAATTGAATAATTTACTTAATAAAATAGAAGAATGTGGATAATTTAATTAAATTGGATTTAATCAAAATAGAAAAATGAACATAAAATATTCATTTTAGGAATATGGTCATTTTTATGCGTCTACACATACATATATACATATGTATATAGGTATATACATATGTATGTATATATGCATATATATAAGTATGTATATGTGTGTGTGCGCGCATGCATACACACACATATACATATGTACACACACATATATATATGTATGTATATAAAGACATATATATATATATATATATATATACACATACACATACACATACATATACATATACATATACATATACATGCACACACACACACACACACACACAAATATATATATATATATATATATATATATATATATATATATATGTCGTCCTCCTCATCATAGTCCTCTTGGAATCAATAGCATTTTGTCGGAAGACGGGAATATATATATATATATATATATATATATATATATATATATATATATATATATATATATATATATATATATATATATATATATATATATATATGGCTATGAGAGATTAAATAAATATGTTATATTTATTTAATAATTATTCTTCTATTAAATAATTAATTTGAAAAGATTAATTTATTTAATTCATTTTCGTGTCTTTTTGTTAATTAATTTAATTGAAATATTTTATTAATTAATTCATCTATCCTATTCTTCTAATTACTTAAATATCTAATATTTAATTATCCCCTTCAATCAATTAGATATCTAATATTTAATGGTTATTCTTCTATCCTATAGTCTCAAATATTAAATAATTCTTAATTATTTAAATCCTTTTTTCCAACTCACCTCCCATCTCCACTTCATCTTCCCTTTGCAAACTCATCCATCATGTGGCTAAGGAAATTAATATTTCTTAAATATTAATTCATCATTTATCTCCAACCTCCAAACTTAATGAAATATTGTGTACTTACACATATTTCATAACCTCCTTCTATATTCTCTCCAACATCCCTACATCTTAGGAAGGACTTGAGTCCACTTGTCCTCTCATGCCTAAATCTTCTCCAACCATCCCTAGATTCCCTCAGTCAACAACCCAGTCAAGGTGAGATGAGTGACACTTGTCTTCTCCTTCCCCCTTTCTCTCAACCTTCACCTTTGCTCACAACCATCCAAATCTATAGATCTGATCATGACCGTTGATCTAAGCCACGTCATCTTGTCCTCTCAAGGTCTATAAAACCAAGAGTTTTAGTTGAGAGAGAGTTAGTCTTCAAGTGAATTTGCAAGCTACTCATTTGTAAAACTTATGCATCTGTGAGTTTTAATCTTGAAGCAAATAGCAATTAGCATTTTAGCATAATCATGTAGTATTGCATATCATAGCATTTGTGAACTATCAGTTATCAGTCCATTCTTCATATGTCATCTTGGAAGCTATCAGTGCTTGTCTGAGAGTACACCATCTACAACCAGGAACAGTGGAGTTAGGACACAATGAGACATAAACCAGGAAGGTAATATCACTATTTTTATTTCATATGTATTTCATTTAGTTTCATTGGTTGAGTTTGGATTTCCTGTAGCATTTCCATTTGTATTTTGTGAAACTAACTTGTTGCAAGTAGCATTTTGAGGATGAAATTAAAGTCGACACATTTTGGCACCCACCGTGGGGTTCATGGACCTCGCATATACCTTTAAAAATCTTGCAAAAGTAAAATTAACGCATTTGTAATGCAGATTCACGCATGTGTGAATTCTGACGGCGCTTTTGTTCAATAGGTTAGCACATTTACATCACAGGTTAGTGTATTTGCATCGCACGTTAACGCATTTGCATCGCAGGTTAACACATATGTCATGTAGGTTAGCGCTTTTGTCTGAAAATCTGCGCATTTGCATTACAGGTTAACACTTTTGTCCTCTAGGTTAGTGCATTTGTTAAAGAAGTCGCGCTTTTGAGTCCATAGAGCAGCGCTTTTGTAGTGTAGGTTAGCACTTTTGTCCTAAAGATTAACATTTTTAAGGTGAAAGATAGCGCATTTGTTAGAATAGCGCTTTTGTTTGCAACTAACATAATTTTCTTGCAAGTCCGAATGTCCGAGAACTAAAAATTTTCAAACTACTGACATGCATGTGCAGGATTGTATTTAAGGTAAATTTTATGCATTTCCTCACCTAGTTAATTAAAAGCCCTATTTTGGAAATTAATATATCATGTCTTGCTCATTTAGTCTAACTAAGGGGATAAATTGACAGCATGCAACTTGCATTTTGAGTAAACTCTCTAAAATAGTTGCACATAGACTTTTAAAAAGGCTAAAATAAACACCATGCTTGTTGGGGCAACATCTCCAAATAGAGGATAGATCACATTGCTATGGAAAGTTAAAAAGAACACTTATATTATGTGTCTCGATAGTGGTAGGTATATGCTCTTCCCTTAATTAGGTGATCAAAAAGCCAAACCCACTCTTTTATGCTTTCTTTACTTTCAAGCAATTGAATCCTTTAGAGGGCCTGTCTTCCTAAGCTGCCTTGAGGGGGCCAGTGAGAGGGGAATGACCTAAAGTGGAAACAGGCTATTACCGAGTCCTTCCAATCCACTCTAAATAAATTGTGTTTGTGACGAAAGTCTCAAATAACATGTGTTGATAAGTTCATACTGACACTATGTTTCCCCATAAACCCTATGGAGTGTAACATCTATAGGCTGGGAACCTTCTGTATTTACAGAGATGAAAGTTTCGCATGTATGGCCACATGACCGGAAGCCTTTACTAAAAACCACTTGTACTAGTTGCCAAAATCCTTATAGTTGTTGGCGCAGGAGGTCAAACCTCTGAAGCGGCTCACACACATACGGTTCTTAGTAGAGATATAAAGTTTGCCATGGGGAGTTTTCATGGAAACTGGTGTTTGGTTGCCCCGGAGAAGTGAGTGCCGAGGGTGGAGCCAGTAGGGTCAAACATCTAAATATTCACTTTGAATAGCATAGCCTCAGGGAAAACCCCATGTGAGATTCAACAACTATTGTCTCGGCCTGCCATAAGATTTGTATTTGCTTGTGCATTTTGTTTATTAAACATTGTGTCTTCTATGTCTATAGCATGTTCCAAATAGTCAAAAATTGAAGAAAATTATCATCTACGAGTGAGCAAAAATCCAACAAATTGCTGGAGAAAATGATGAAAAGGTTAGTACAAAGGCTTTCTAACATTTGAAACACCAGATCAAACTAAAGTGTAAAAACATCAGTATCAAAATACTTCTTGAGTAGATTTGTCTCTAAACCATCACGTATTTTCAAACTAGCTCAACAACTGGGTCGCTAATCCAACAGGCTATTCCCAAAAGGTTTCTATAAGCATAAACATTCAACAAGATATTGATTCAAACATCTTAAGTGCAAAAAAAAATCAACATCATTGTCAAGTCTCTCATCGGGATAATCAAATCCTCTATCATGAAGCTTGATCAATTTATCCTATGTTCATAATCTTGGATATATCTTTCCTATTTTGAACCTAGGTTATATCAAAATCAGAATTGCACCAACATTGGAGTCAAACAAACTTGTAAACTGTCAGATACTTATATGAATTTTAAGTATCACCTTAAGAAATGAAAACCCAGTTATAAAGCTACTCAGAAAATAATAAGATTATTGTATATCAATCACAAGATCTTATATTAAAACATAGGACATTCCTACACCGTTTTCATCACTATTTAAGTGGTTACGGTACAGAGTTTGATGGAGAAATTTTGCAAGGATGTTCTTTTCAACAAAGAGATGATTTATCACAGCAAACAAACAATAGTGGTAAAATCAACAAAGCATATCTTCCTAAACCAATAATCACCTATTGACTTTGTCCTTTGGAAATTTTAAAAAATTTGAAATAATCACATGCCATTTTGGACTAGAGCTCAATACGAACAACTTAGAAAACAACAAATGGAGGAAGAAGATAATCCTACATTCCAAACTTTTGGGTATACCGTTGTTGACGAAGTAGTAGTCAATAGCACGATTAGAGACCTTGAGCAAGATTTCAAATTTGATAGGCTAATGGAAAAATTGTTGGCAAAACAAAAAGAAAAATATCTCTTGATGTTGGCAAAATCTGGAGCTAAACTACCACAAGACTTTAACATAGAAAGCTTGAAACAAGATGTGGAGGCAAGTAACACCCAAAACACAAATGATCCAAATAACGAAGATGTGAACAAATAAAGTCATGAAGAGACAAGAAAAGAGTGTAGTGATAAAAGAACTTATGAAGAAACAAGGAGAAACTATGTGGATAATCCGTTGTTAAACCTTACTCAACAAATGCAAACTCTACAACAACAGATGCAAGATATGAAAAATGGAACAAGCTCCAAGAAGTATTCATTGGAAGATATATGCCCATGTCCTTTTGATTAAAGATTGAATATGGTACCATTTCCGCAACATTGCGAGATCCCGAAATATGACAAATATGATGGAAATTCCGATCCTCGGGATCACATTATGGAGTTTTGTACTATGAGTATGGAATTTGCCCATGATGAAACTTACCTTATGTGTCTTTTTCCCAAGAGTTTAAATGGACAATCAATGGAGTGGTTTTCAAGATTACCATCCAGAATCAAATCTTTTGAAGAGCTTGTGAATAGATTTATTTCACAATACTCTTACAATATAAGGAATGAGATAACAATGTTGGATCTATGCAATGTTAAACAAAATAATGGTGAATCTTTTATGATCTTGTTACAATGATGGAAACACATGTTTAATAGGTATCCAAGAGATGTGCCTGATCAAGAAAAAATGGACATATTCATTGATAATCTTATCAGTGAAATGAGTTATTGACTAAGAATGCAATGTCCTCCTTCCTTTGCCAAGATGATTGAAAATGATCTGAAAATAGAGAATGAGATGGTAAAGAAAGGAGAGCTAAAACTTTACAATAATTCCTACAACAACAACAACAATGACAAACCCAAGTTCTGGTCAAAGAATAGGAATGTCAGCAATGGAGGAAATGACGATAATAGTGCTACAAAACAACAACAACAACAACAACCACCAATTTTTAATCTATCAAGTCAAATCCCAAGCAATAAAAATTAAGAAAACAATAAAACCAAGTCCTTCTTCTCCAATCCTCGGAGGAAATTCACAAACATTGGAGAACCATTGGAATCAGCTTTAAAAACTCTGCTTGCTAACAAATTGATTGTTTTACCAGAGCCAAGAAGTTATAACCACAGAGTCAAGCCACACATTTTTCAAATTGAAGATATAGTTCTAAGGGAGAATCCAAGAAATCGGCAAGACTGAGAAAAGAAGGGAAAAATTGAACCAAATTGGCTAGGACCTTTTGTCATAGTAGCAGCATATGGATCAGAAGCATACAAGTTATCTACCCCTGAAGGTGATTTGTTTGATGAACCTATCAATTCTATTCATCTCAAGAAATTCTATGCTTGAGATATAAAATCCTATAAAGTCCTGAAGAAATGAGTAAAAATTAGAAAAGCAGAAAATCCTTAAAAAGCATAAAACAAAAAAAAAGAGAAAAGAGAGAAAAATTCAATAAATTTAGATGGTGAAAACCTGGTAAATAGGCGCTATCTAAAAAGTGAGTTCCTCCATCTATGAGATCGCTTTACACACCTATCCACTCCATCATATTGCATCTATCACTTCCATCGATCTTAGCTTATCCATTCCATCTATCACATATATTGCTTTGAATCATTTCGCAGGAAATTTGCAGCTTACCAATAGTTATCAATTTTTGACATACTTGTCGTAGTCACTATCTTAAATCTTGTCAGAATCGATCAATCTGCATTTGTATCCCACAATGGTTTGGATCTTTATCAATTCATACATCCACAATAAATTTTTGTTTCCGCTGGGGGAAAAATCCTAATTCCTTTTGCTAAGGTGATCTTTTGAATCTTTGAAAATCCAAAACATTCAGAAAACTTAGAAAAACCAAAAACACTTAGGGTTTTGAAACAAATAAGGAGCAACAAAGCAATGAAGATCAAGGCGTCTTATAATAACTGAATCATGAAACTCAGAAACTAATGACGAATCAACCAACAATTAATAAAGGATTATCAAAGATCATTCATCAAGATGATTATATAAATTAATGACCATAAGAACATGTGAATGACATACAAGATTTAGTTTTTATATGTTGATTTTATTACTAGTCATGTACTCTATGCGACTCAAGAATGTCCATGACTAGAGAAGCTATGACGGGGCATGATTATTTTCTTTGATTGTTGTCTATGGTTTATCTCTTATTAAGGTATGTACTTGTCTCAGGATATGATCGGCAAAAGATCAAGGAGGACGTTCCAAGTCATGCATGAAAGGAGATAATCCTTGTTTGTTTTGCAAGCAATACTCAGGTCAACTTGATTCATTTTATCAAGTTGCTTGGATTAACTTGCTATATCAAAATCCATGTAAGAAATACTCAGGTCATCTTGAATCTTTATGTCAAGTTGCTTGTATTCTCTTACAACATTTTAAAGCTCAATGATGAAATCAAACACTGTTACAAGATAACATATGAAGAATGGTAGTATAATTTTTAGTTAGATCATTTTAGATTAGTTCATTATTCATCTGCATTTTAAGCATTCATTTTCAGTTGCATTATAAGCATATCATTTCATTAAGAGATCAACGGTCATAAATAAAGATTGAGTATGCTTGGACAAACAAAAACAATTTGCATTTGATCATTATAGGTGCATTCATTTTTAGAATCATTTCAAATCATTTAGTTGCATTTAAAATCATTGCATTAGTTTGCATTCAATTAAGTGCATTTTATTAACCATGTAGTGTATCATCATTATTATTTTGCATTATCATTAAAAGTTCATTAAAGATCATTTAGTTGCATATTTTCACTTAGATTCATTGATCATTATAAGTTTGATTAAACATAGCATTCATAATCATCATCACTATAAAACATTTGCATTTTCATATCATTTCATTCATATCATTTAAGTTAGTAATCATTTTCATTTGCATCCATGGTCATCAAAAACAAAAAACAAAAAATATTTATCATTGCATCATATAGATCATTATCATAAGGAAAAGAAAGACAAACATCATCATATCATCATCCATGCATAATCAAAATCATCATCCATGCATAATCAAAATCATCATCATATAGAATAGTCCATGTTTGCATATAAAACAATAAAAGTCCAAGTACACAATGATATCAGATAAACAATACAAGTGCCTCAAAATCAAGTCACGGTTGTCTTGTACCACTACCACCTAACTTTGTCGGTCTCTGTGGCTATGTGCGAGAAGATTCTCCAGATGCCTGTCTCCCATGATCACCACTCCTCTGAGGAGGTCCCATGACTCCACCACTGCTAGTATCCATCAACATGGTGGTATGATAACTACCTGATCTCTGGTTCTCTATGACTACATCCTCATATAGTCATCACCAACGAGAAGTCTCCTTCCCGACCTGAACTAGTGCTCTAATAGTGTTAGTTGAGAGAATGCCTGATCCAAGCTACTGAATATGATCAAGGAGACCTTGAGTATCACGTTGTCTCTTGACAGCTCTATCCCTCTCAGCCATAAAAGTTTGTTTTTGTGCTCGAAGCTGATCAATCTATGCTCTAAGACTATCAATGGTATCCTGCTCTGGCACATTGTTCTCTGTTGCCCCAATCCCCTCCTCACCATCTCCCTGTCCACCTGTTGGAATCTCAGTCCGAGTAGCTCTTAGAATCTGTCATCTAATAAATGGAACATGATCCTCTAGATCCTCATCATCTCCACCATGAGCTACAATAACTCTAGGGTCTGGTTGAATTTGACCAAAATCAATGCCTCTCCCACAACCCCCATCCAGTCCAGTCATCCTGCCTCCTCCCGCCAATGGAAACCCTCTGAGTGATCTCATCCTTGCACTGCCAGTATCCCTCCCAATCCGTCCACCATCTCTCCCACCCCTAGGATGTGGTCTCCCAATCCTGCCAACTGGTCCAAACGGTCCTCCACAGACTCTCAATCGACCTCCTCTCCATCCAAGCCTCCTACCACCCCCACCTCCATCCCCACCCTCATCTCCACCTCCCCCGGCCTCCTGAGCATCTCTAATCTCTCATCTTTGTCTCCGTCTCGTGACACCTGAATCATCATCCTCAGCTTCTGAGCTGGGAGGAGGATCTGTTGGATCCATAATACAAGGAAATGGATGAGCTAGTATATAGTGAGCATAATCTGCAGTAACACCAGGATCAAGAATGTGTAATCTCATATCATAAGCCACTCTTGGAGTAGCAAGAAACTCTGCACGAGCAATCTCAAAAGACAAAGAAGGTCCCCAATCTCACCTATATCTGTACCGTCGAGCATATATCGTGACACCAGTAGGCATTGGCTGAATGATATCGAACTATCTAAGAATGTGACTAATCAACTGTCGCTCAATAATGTAAGAGTCCGACCAATGAGATATCTACTCTGCATAATAAATTGTAATGTTCGTGCATCATCCATTCATGGCTCACAATCACCATATGGTCTCCAAGTAATACTATCCAATGAATCAAGAACCCAATGTCAATACTCCATCTTACCCAGCTTATGCTGAGTAAGGATACCTGCATATAGATACACATATGGCTGCCTCTCTCCATGATCTCTATGATGGATAGGCCGAGTAATAGCAATGTGCTCCCAACACCAGATCTGCAATAGTGTGCATCTTGTAGAAAAACTAGCACTCTCATCATACACCACCTAATGAAGATCATGATATAAATGAGCAAGCATACAAAAACCCCAAGCATATCAAGTCCGATGTTGCATCATACTCTGAAGAATCTCACCCCATCCAACTACAAAACCTTGCGATCGCCTATTAGGAAAAATAAATCCTCTAATCAAACCAACAAGAATCACAGGGAGAGTCTCGTAATACATAACAATATCCTCCCATCAGATCTCTCCTCTAGAGATGCTCTCATCAACAAAAATGACTTTGCAAGCCTCTATCCCTACATGATCATGAACATCATACTGCACTAACTCGCCGATAATTGGGATGTGCAGAATCCTATAGACATCCTCGAGCGTCACAGTAATCTCACTCATGGGCAGGTGGAAAGTGTTATGCTCATTGTGCCATCTCTTGGCTAATGTCGTCAATAATCCCCTATTATGGGTAATCTCAAGCATATATAATAAATGGCATAATCCACAGGCATCGATATGTTTGACCTCTTCCTATGTCAGCTCAGGCACTAAATATCATACCATCGAGAATTTCTCTCGACATTAGAGAACATAAATTTTCTCCTATTTACCAAGAGAATTAGATCAATCATCACTTATCTATCTATTAAATCAAAGAGATCACTAATCTATCAAATCAATGAAATCAAACTGAAGCAACTAAAGCTATCAAATCATTTTAAAACCTATCAATCATGGTTTTCTATCAATCACTGAGTTAAATCAAAACTCTACTATGCTCTTACATCAGAAACTAAATCGGTTTCTTAGAGCTAATCTATCTAATCAAATCAAATCAATCTATCAAATGACATCAATCAATCAATCAATCAAGTACCTATTCATCAAACACGCCTAAATCTAATCAACAAAGTGATTTTTGGCTTTTGCATCTATCAAAAACATTCATTTAGAGCTTATGTGATTTCCTATTGAACATAAGCGCTAAACAAAGCATATGCGCTAACCTTTTCAACAAAAGCTCTAACCCTAAGCACATATGCGTGACACTTACAAAAGCACTAACAAACAATGCAAAAGCGCTAACAAACGAAACAAAAGCGATAACCGATGCATATGCGTTAACATCCTTAACATATGTGCTAACAAAATGAGCATAAGCGCTATCATGAGCAAAAGCGCTAAACCTAATTGCATATGCGCTAAATCTAAATGCAAAAGCGCTAACCTAATACAAAAAATCGCAAAAAAAAAAATCCAAAAATCCAAAAACGCACCAAAAAAACATGAAAAATTGTACGACAAGTTGAAAACAAAGCTTCGGATAAGATACATATCGGATCCCCATACTCAGGAGGTTGCTGATATCGTCGAACACGCTCAAATCGATGGTTCTCCATAGGAATCACCATTTCGCCACCTCACTTAGACAATTTTCTTCACAAGCTAACAAGGATGACAATGAAATTCAAATTAACCTTGGTTAATTTTATATTTACTATTTGAAAGGGTAATTAATGCTTTTCAATGGGGCAATTTAATTTTTTTTTTACAAATGAATTTAATTGACGAAATTTTATATCAATTATCATGAGATCAATCGTTCAAAACAATTTATTTTTTTAAATCACGATCAATCTCCTGAAGGGCACACAATCAGGATTTTTTATCTCCATCAAGCACACTATCGAGACTTGATTTAATCTTTGAAACAATGTTGTCTTGACATCATTTCAAAGAGGGGCAAAATGTATACACATAAAAATGGCTATGAGTGATTAAATAAATATTTTATATTCGGCTAATTGGCAGGGTGACGCCAGGGTGAGATCAATTCTTGACGACAAATAAAGGAGGATAAATTATAGCCATGGGAAGGGATGCAAGCCCAGCAATCTTGGAAATCAGTTTAGGAGTAGTAGGATTAACAGTGATGTCGAGACCTTTGGGAAGGGTTTCTCGATTCTATACGTAACATGCCTATCATCCACCCGCCCCCCCCCACCCCCCCCCCCAAGAATAGGTTGATGAATTGCAACAACTATAGTAGTAGTTGGAGAATTATTCTTCTATCAAATAATTAGTTTGAAAAGATTAATTTATTTAATTCATTTTCGTGTCTTTCTATTAATTAATTTAATTGAAATGTTTTATTAATTAATTCATCGATCCTATTCTTCTAATTAATTAAATATCTAATATTTAATTATCTCCTTCAATCAATTAAATATCTAATATTTAATGGTTATTCTTCTATCCTATAGTCTCAAATATTAAATAATTCTTAATTATTTAAATCCTTTTTTCTAACTCACCTTCCATCTCCACTTCATCTTCCCTTTGCCAACTCATCCATCATGTGGCTAAGGAAATTAATATTTCTTAAATATTAATTCATCATTTATCTCCAACCTCCAAACTTAATGAAATATTGTGTACGTACACATATTTCATAACCTCCTTCTATATTCTCTCCAACATCCCTACATCTTAGGAAGGACGTGAGTCCACTTGTCCTCTCATGCCTAAATATTCTCCAACCATCCCTGGATTCCCTCAGTCAGCAACCCAGTCAAGGTGAGATGAGTGACACTTGTCTTCTCCTTCCCCCTTTCTCTCAACCTTCACCTTTGCTCACAACCATCCAAATCTGCGGATCTGGTCACGACCATTGATCTAAGCCACATCATCTTTTCCTCTCAAGGTCTATAAAATCAGGAGTTTTAGTTGAGAGAGAGTTAGTCTTCAAGTGAATTTGCAAGGTAATCATTTGTAAAACTTATGCATCTATGAGTTTTAATATTGAAGCAAATAGCAATTAGCATTTTAGCATAATCATTTTAGCATAATCATGTAGTATTGCATATCATAGCATTTGTGAACTATCAGTTATCAGTCCATTCTTCATATGCCATCTTGGAAGCTATCAGTGTTTGTCTGAGAGCACACCATCTGCAACTAGGAATAGTGGAGTTAGGACACAATGAGACATAAACCATGAAAGTAATATCAATATTTTTATTTCATATGTATTTCATGTAGTTTCATTAGTTGAATTTGGATTTCCTATAGCATTTCCATTTGTATTTTGTGAAACTAACTTGTTGTAGGTAGCATTTTGAGGATGAAATTCAAGTCAACACACACACATATGTGTGTGTATATATGTACATATATATACATATGTACACACACACATATATGTGTGTGTGTGTTTGTGTGTGTGTGTGCATGCACATACATACATATATATGTTTATATATGTATATATATTTATACATACATAAATACATACATATATGTGTATGTGTATAGACATACATATATATGTACACACATGCATATATATATATGATTAGATGTGAAAGAGATGATATTGCATCATTTAAATATATTAGAAACCATGTAATGTTAAAATCCCCTTCTAATGATTTTAATTAATTTGAATACACACACACACACACACACACACACACACACACACACACACACACAGATATATATATATGTGTGTGTGTGTGTGTGTTCAAATTAATTAAAATCATTAGAAGGGGATTTTAACATTACATGGTTTCTAATATATTTAAATGATGCAATATCATCTCTTTCACATCTAATCATCAATTAAATATCAATGATAATAATCTCATCTAATTTATTGCATTAATTAACAACATTGGTATTATTATTCCCGGTCAACATTATAACATCATTTTCATCATAACCATCCACTGAATCTAACATGAATATCATCTATTATGTCAATAAGTATTTAACCTTTTTGAGGGAATAAAGTAACAAAAACATAAAAAAAAATTTAATTTAACCAATCAAGTTAGCATCACTTGTTACATTCCATTCATTAATCAATCAACATCCATTTCAACATCTCACATAAGGCAATTATAAATCACTGCATCATTCCATCATAATCATCAAAGGAACAATAGATCATCGTGTATCTCAATGCAACTTCATAAACACAATTCACCAAAAAGCAAGCCAGTACATCATAGATTCAGAACAATTACATAACACATGTATCAAGCAGAGCATGAGAAAAGCACTCAAGGTCATACACTACAGCACAAGAAGCATCCAAAATAAGATCAAAGCTACACAAAATTATTCACATCCAAATTGCAATGGCACAACCATAGGCACATGGCCAAATACACATCAAGAAGTAATAATATAGAAGAGCAATCTAGAGGGGCATTACACAGTCTCTCACAAGTGAAGAAAAGGAGAAAAACCTTGTGGGAGAAAACTCCTCTCCAAAAGAGACAAATAATAAATGTGAAGGAAGGAGGACTCATCTAGTCTCCCCAAGGACAAATTCCTTCACCCCTAACATCGATCACAAGAAAAGATAGTGAGGTGATGCCAAAAGTTTAGTGAAGATGTCTGCAACCTACTGTTATGTAGGAAAATACTCCAAATTGAGAACACCATCCTAGATGAATTGCCCAAAGAAATGCATGTGGTCTCAATATTTAAAATATTTAAATTTAAATACTAAGATATTATTTTAAAATGATAAATATTTAGATTATTTAGATCATTTAGTCACATTAATTAGAATAATACTATTTGATCATATAGAGCATTCACATCTAGAAATTACAACATAGACATCTACATACATAGGGATATATACATAGGTAATCTATATTATGCTTTGTTTCTCTTCAATCTTACTTATTAAATGAAATCAATATAAAAGGATTGTCTTCGATCAAAGCAAGGCACATATTCCTTGAATTGACAATGGATCCTAATAGTTTCCTAAGCATAACCACTTAATCCAAATTTATTCAGGTGAACAAGTTTTTAAATAAAGAAGACACAATGTTCATGGTAAAAATTACAAGTTCAAAGTTAAAAAAGGTTTAGGGTCATGAATTTGAAGATCAAGATCACCTATGAAATTTTAATATTTAATGAAGCATAGTCCATTTCTCAATTTTTCAAAGCCTCATTGTTGTAGATCAAATAGAAAATTCTCAAGTTAAAACCTTAAGTGCATATTTACTCAGAATATTTTTTTAACCTCATAGAACTAAAAGTACTTATCCCTCTTTATCATTTTCTTAATCTATTTTTTTGGTGTTTATCTTAACTCAACTATTTTATCTAAATTAGTGGTGATATTGATTACCATTTTAATCAATTAACTTAATTATCTTCTAGAGGTTATTCTTTTTATTTACTTAATGTGAAATATGAATGATTTACATAGTAGGACAAATTAAGTGATATGAATGATTACACAATATAACTAATGAGGTCAATAACACTCGTAACATTGTTAATAACAATAATTAATTGAATTAGTCAATCCTATAACAACATGAATCTAGAATTATTTACGGTGAAAATAATCTTGAAATTTATTTATCAAATCAATCACAAGAAATGTTTTGTACATACAAATTTAGATTCATATATTCAAATTGATATTTTATATAATTATTAATTTTTATATAAATATATTAATTATGTCAAGAAGCGTATTACACTCACAAATGAATGCAAAAACCTTCATCAATAAAAATAAAATTCATTTAATTTGACTTGTAGACTATAGTGGTCATGATGCAGGAGCATCCCCAGTCGATGAGCAATCTTGCATCAACCAAAAATATTTTCTTTCAATTTTGTTCTTGTCTAGTTCTTTATGCAGTTTTTCGTGTTCTTAACGTTTGGTACCGGTAGTTGCTTTTTTTTCGTGGTAGATCTTATTTTTGGTTTCTAGGATAGTTCATGTGCTTAATTCCATATTTTTAGTTCATTTGGGTTCTTTTTCGGTCAGTTATCACTTTCGGTTGACTGTTTCTGGGTTATGGGACAATTCTTATGCTTTTCGGTTGGGTTTCCTTCATTACCGACATGATTCTGGGTGTGTGGATTTATTTTGGGTCTTGTCTGATGTTCTTTAGTGTGTGGCCTACCTTCCTGTTGAACTGCACTTAGTGGTTGTTATTTTTTGGAAAGAATTCTTTAATTCTTAGGGTCGGTCTAGTTACATGTTTCATTTTCCTATATTGGTAAATGTAATCTTACGAGGTTGACCCAGATATGTTTTGGTTGGTATAAATATGATGTTATGTAATCATTTGGAGGGGCAGAGGAAGTAGAATCGAGAATAAGGATTAAGATTCACATTTTGTGATCTAGTTGATTCTTAGAGTCTCGGTTGGATTGTATCTGGCTGATAGCCTGCATGTAACCGATTAACTATCGGATGTTCTTTCATGATTATATGATGATAGGCGAATGATTGTTGGAAGTTCTAAAGAAATAATATGATATGTTTATATAATCTTGTTATGTTTTCTTGTTGCTTTCATTGTGTTACTCTTGCTACATAAGTTGGTTGATTCTCAAGTGGTATTAGAGCTAGTTATGGATTGGTTGGTGGAAGAATTGTTTGAAAACATTGAGGCATTCCTTTGGGTGGACAGATCATCGATTGGAGGCAGGCTATGTGTGTCTTCAATAGATCGTTGAGGGGAGGCAATTGAGATCGATAGTCAAATTGCCGAGTTGAGGTCATTCACCTGAGTGGAAGAGGAGATGCCGCCTAGAAGGACAAACACCCTGAGGGTAGAGTAGATGATGGAAGACCAAGAATGATGTGAGGAACCAAATCCAAAACCCCTTGGTTGTTTGCAAAGGAACCCTGATTCTGAGTTTGAATATGAGGAAGTCAGGGAAGAGATTGAAGAAGCTGAAGGACTAGACGATAAAAGAGAGGAAAGATTCCCGAGAGTAGTGGCACAAGCGAGTAAAGTTCATAAAGTTGAAGCTTCCAAATTTTCTGGAACATTGAACCCAGAGAATCTGATCAATTGGATCAGAGAGTTGGAGGATTATTTTGAGTTTGAGGATGTCAAGGACCCGCAGAGAGTCTGGTTGGCACATACTAAGTTGAAAGGGCATGTTGCCTTATGATGAAAAGAATTGCAAAAATATAGAGTAGAGAATGGTGAATTGAAGATCACCTGGTGGAGGCAAATGGTTGCAATATTGAAGACCAAATTCATACCGAGACTATGAATTGGAGTTGTTCAAGAAGTTGCAAAACCTGAAATAGAGAAACATGACTCTGAAGGAATATACTGAGGAATTATATAAGGTGGTGATTAGATCTAGACATAAAGAGATGGATAGAGAAAAGGTGGTGAGGTACATAAATGGACTTGCTTTTAACATTCAGGATGAAATGAGTATGTTGAGGGTTTCCATGGTTGAAGAAGCTTACCAGTATGCTTTGAAGGCTGAGGAGAAGATGAGAAGAAGATAATCAAATAGAGGGAAGGAGAAATTCAAAGGACAGATGAGTGACAGTATGAAGAAACCGGTTGAGGAAGATGAATCAAAACCCAAGTGGAGTAAAGAACTGGAGTAGAAAACACAGAGGAAAGGCACTAGCGGTACCAATAGATATTTTCCTGGCAAATATTTAAAATGTGGAGAAATCGGACATAGATTCTATGAATGTAAGAAGGGAATGACAAGAAGTTGTGTGATAAATGAGGATCTGGAAGATGAAGGTACTAGATCTGACTATGCACCAGAGCAAGGAGAATCCCTTATGTTCAGAAGAAAGGATATTGGATCTACTCAGAGGAAGAGTCTTTTCTGGACTATGTGTAAATCAGGTGGTAAGTGTTGCAAGGTTATTGTAGATAGTGGAATTACAGACAATTTGGTATATGAGGAGATGGTTGTGAAGTTTGGATTGAAGAGGCTTGAGCATCCTTGTCCTTATGAGGTAAGTTGATTACAAGATTATCAAAAGATAGAGATAAAGGAGTAGTGTTTGGTGAATTTCAACATTGGGCCCTTTAGAGATGAATTCTTGTGTGATGTTGTGTCTATGAGTGCTTGTCATGTCTTGTTGGGAAAACCTTGGCATTTTGATAGAGGAGCTATTTATGATAGTACAAGAAACCTAGTCACTATTGAGAAGGATGGACAGAAGTTCACATTGATTTCTTTGAAGGAGAAAGAGAAGGAGGTGAAGAATTTGAGTCCTGAGAAACCAGAAGGTGACTTGAAGAAATTGTTGGCTTGATGATGATTGTAATGAATTCATCATATGTTGTGATTGATGAAACATATACACACACATATGTTTATTGTCTATCGGTGTAACTTCAAGTTGTTTACACTACAACTGGTATACTAGAGATTTATTTCTAACCAGTACTTGGAGACAACCGGTGTATGCATGAAGATAACCACTTGGTTATATGTGTCTCAACATCAACGTGAAGATCCAATGGAGACTATCTCAGAAGCGTCAAAATCAAGCAATTTAACTCTAACCGGTATTAAGTGTTCCAACCGGTAATCATAGATTGTGTGATGAGTTATCACCACCGACAATTTTTGGTGGTATTTTTGTGATGACTTATGATCACTTGACCAGATACACTGCACCTAGGTAATTGTGTTATGATTTATTGAGGCCAACATGAAATCTAAATGTCTATATATTGACATCACAATGAATTATGTTATATAAGTGAAAGTGATATGTTGTGTACGAAAGACAAAAGTGTTAAGTTACAGAATATGTTGAAAAGAAGTGTTGAATATTCTTAGAATGATCTGATCAAGAAAGTATTGTGCTACTCAGACAGATCAAACAAATCTTGTTGTCCTCTAACAATTACAACAGAATTAAAATCCCCTAACCGGGTAAGCTCTAACAAGTTCATTGTTCAAATCCTCTAACAAGGTGATCCATTAGTTTGGATTCAGAAATCCTCTACCGAGGTTACTCCTAACAGGGTACTACCTTTCACAGGGTATATCTTTTAATCAATCTTTGGGATCTTTAACAAGATTCACTCCTTGCAGAGCACTTTGTAGACGTTAACCAGTTAGTTATCTATTACTGTAAATGGTTAGCTTGTGAGTTCCATCTCACCGTTGTTTTTAACTATTTGGGTTTTCCATGTACAAACACTTGTGTTATGGTGGATGTTTTACTTATTGTGGATGTTGTTATATCATTTTGGATTACATGCATTGTGTTTAAAAGTTTTTTTAAGTTCATCTATCGGTTAGTGTTTGAAGTAGTTTTATTTTTGGTGTCACTGATACACCCCCCCATCCTCTTAGTGCTTTTCAAATCCATCAATTGGTATCAAAGCCAAACTTCTTTAAAGCCTAATCTCTTAGAAGGAAGCCTTGAAACCACCATGGGGGACATGAGCTACTTTGAGATGGCTAGAGAGCTTGAAACTAGTAGAAATGAGCTTGAAACCCTTAGGGCCAAACTGAAATCTTCACAAGTCAAAAGGAGAGAGCTAACTGAACAACTGTTGGAAATATCTAATAATAGTTCTTCAAATGAGGCCAATATTGATGCTTTAGCCGAGGAATTTGAAAAGTTAAATGGTGAGAAACTAAATTTGAGGAGAGAGCTAGAAGGTCTCACTATCTGCATGAGTCAGGAACTGGAAGCCAAAAGAACAACTGAAGATCTAATCAAGGAAAGAGATCAAGAGATTGCCAAGATCAAGCGAGAAAATGTCACTATGCATGAGCATTTGGTTGCAGAAAGAGAAGAAAAAGGGAATTTATAGCTAGATCTTGAACTAGCATCATCTCTGAAAGAGAACCTATCAAAACATAATGAAGATCTCACCAGGCAGCTCACCGAATCTAATGAGAAACTGGAAAAGTTCAACAAGAGTTATTCCTTGCTAGATGAACAAATTCAATCACAAAGGATGAAAGGTGATACCTCTGGACTTGGTTTTAACACATCTAAGAAAGGAAAATCATCTAGTACAAAGAGTAATACTCTTAAGAACAAATCTTCTCCTAAGATCAAGAAACCTACCGGTAAGAAGGTCTTTAAACCTGTTTGTTTTGTTTGCCATAAACTTGGTCACACTGCAAATGTTTGTAGACATAAACGTAATAGAAATGAAAGCTACAATAGTAATGCTAGGTATGTGTCTAAGAAATTTGAAGGTCATTGCTTCACATGTGGAATCTATGGACATAGATCAGTTGAGTGCAGATATGGAGCAAATAATCATGTACCGCATATGCATCCGAGACCAAATGGTAACCGGATGAGGATTTTTGACAATCGGGTCAACATGAACTGGCAAAGACCCTATGGCAATCGGTTTAGTCCATTTGAGATGCAAAAGGTAACAAATTGTACCATCTGTAATAAATTTGGTCATGTGGCAATGAACTACAGAAGAAGAGCCAGGAGAGGAAATGCAGGACCTTGGAAATCATCTGGTATGGTCTGCTATCACTATAACAAATCGGGGCACTTGGCAAAATTCTGCAGATCCAAGAAGAACCAACTGGTCAACCCTTCTAAAGATGAGAAAGGAAAGCAGAAAGTTAATGTTGAAGAAACAAGAGAAGAAATGAATCGAACTTGGAAGAAGAAGAGTGATGATTCACCAGGTGAACAAATTATTCCTTCACCCAGTGAAGAGAATCCTACACTGGTGAATTAAGCCTTTTCATATGGCTAAGGGGAGCTTAACGATAAATCCACCTCTGGACCCCTTGAAGTGAATATGTGGTCAGAGAATTTGAAAGCATGAAATTTTGATATCTTTTTGTCATTTAGTTATCAACTGGTTTTTCCTTGAGCGGTGTAATTAGGGTTTGTAACCCTAACAGACGAGCATTTAATACAGTTGGTAAAAAGAATAAAAGTGAGTTTTCACTTTGTTATTTTTACCCTAACGCATTCAAGAAAAGACTTTTGAGCGCTTGCAAAGACTAGAAGAGTTTGTTAGCTGATTTCAGTTGAAGTTGCATTAAGATTTGTTTGTTCAAGTTGATTTGAAGGTTGCAGAAGACTGAACTAGTGTGCACTTGGGGCATTCAACCAGTAAACGAGACAACATGTGTGAAATAAGGTATTTCTTGAAATTCTTGTTGCGAAATCTAGTTTATCTGAAATAGCATCGTCTTCAAAGTCAATAGGAAAATAAATGATCACGTCTGAACCTATGGAAGCTGTAAAAGCAAATAAGATTGTGTCTTATAATGTATTATCACAAGTTCCTAGTGGTGTTGTCGTCAAGGGAGATTTGTCCATTTATATTGATTGCAAGATTAAGGATGTAGGATCACTGTCAATATATACTCAGTTGAAATCACTTTGTGATGAGAACGGGAAAATTCAAACAAAGTATATAGGGTTTTCAAGAAAGGTTTTCACAATGCCGCTTACTTTCTTGAATATTTTGAAGAAGAGCATATCAGAATTATCTTGAGTAGGGTTCATGATGAGAACATGTACTTAGAGAGAACTCATACAATAACCAAGGAAGCCATTTAGGCTATAACTGGTTTTTACTCAACCGGTGAAGTAGCTGTGCTAAGGCGTATTTCAAAAGAGACAGTATACTCTCTAACCGGATCAACATCCGATAAACGAGCTTTTTCTGTCAACAATATCAGGGATCCAGTAGTGAAATTGGCAGCTATGGTTATAGGCTACTGGATATTTTATTCTAGTAGACTGAATAGTGTTCCATAAGCAGCAGTGCGTACTGCTTACAAGATGATAGCTGAAAATGCTAATTATGACCTATGGGAGGCCATAAAGAGCCAATTAATGTTAAATCTTCAATCTATCAAGAAGAAAAGTTGCCTAAAGTTTAAATATGGATAGTTATTGATCAGGCTATTCTTTTATTTTCAGAATTTCCTACCAGGAATTAGAGATCTTGAATGGTCTAAGGATCTACCAGTATCTGCTCAGATCAAGAACAACATCAAGGCTATAAAGAATACTTTTTCTGCTGCTATGAACAAATACTTCAATGAATTTCAGAAGAAGATGAGCATGAGATTAAGATTGCCTGAGGATTTGGTAAAACAATTTTCCAAGGATATTGTTTTCACAGTTACCATTGATTACTGTTTAATGGAGGCAATTGAGCCTACAGGGGAAGAAATGAAAGATATGAGTTACGAGGTTAACTATGACTTGTTGATTGGCTATGCCAATAACCCATTGGCATCTCTTGTAGATAAAAAGAAGGCAAAATTGAGTTCAGTAAAAGAGCAGACTGCACAAGCTGAAACAAGTATTGTTCCGACCACAAGCAATAAAGGTAAGAAAAAGAAAGTCGAGGATGCACCTTCAGTGATGAAAAGTACTAGAATGACACGGAGTGTCCAAAACAAAAAGGAACCAGAACCTAAGGTGTACATGAAAAAGGAGACAAAGAAAAGAGGTCGAAAGTTAATTCTTCAAGAAGAATCTGAAGGAACTAACACTGAAGAAGAACCTAAGAAGATGAAAGCTACCAATAGAGTAGCAAAGTCAGTGAAAAATGTGCCAAAGACAATTGTGCCTATTGATATCTCAACTTTCATGCCTGAAACCCACTTTGAAATAACAATGAAGACATTAGGGAGAAAAAGATTTGACAATGTCAAAGAACATTTTAATTCCTTCACTGAAGATGAGAAGGAGCAAGTCATTCAACAGGTAATCAATCATTTGTGTCATTACAATAGATTACCACATGATCTTGAAAAGGATATCTTTAATTCTTTGTACACTATTCTTTTGAATAAATGGGAGGAATCTATAAAGGAGGAAAAAGAAATTATTGATGAGATATTTGTCCAATATTTTCCCAATTTGTCTAAGGATGAAATAATTGCTTTAGTTGATCAGTACAAAATTCAATTTGCTTTCAAAGCAATAATATTGAAGCTACTTAGTGGAAAGAGGCAAATTATTGAAACTAAAACTCATCAAATAGCCTACGATATCAAACAGATGGAAGAGCTCATCCAATCCTCTAAAGATGAGGAAGATACTGCTAATCGACCTGAAATGGATGAAGAAGAGATTATACAAGCTAATGAGGTCTATCCTATCAAGAAGAAGGATGACACCATTATTCATGATGTTGATGATATTTAGGATACAATTGATCTAATTGAGGACATCATTGCACCTGATATGGAGCCACCTGTGATCACTGTCTTACAGGTTACTTCAGTTGAGGAACTGACAACTCAACAAGGAGTGGATATTCCACCAGCAAAAGATCAGCCTGAGAAACCCCAATCCCCATGGATCTTATAAGATACTCAGAAGGAATCTAATAAGAATGTTGACACACAGACTTATGAACAAGAAACAAAGAAAAACCAAGAAAAAGCAATCGTTAAGGTAACATCTTTTGAACCGGCAAAAACATTAGTCACTCAACAACCTGATGAAGATGAAGATGATTCATTAGGCATCTCAGGGCCTATCAATGTTGACAACATGAGTGCATCTGAAATGATGAAGATTGTAAATGTTATGCACACAAAAAGAGACTTAAGGAGAAAAGGAATGAAGCAGAAACTATTTAGAAAGCGGTAGACATTCTGACAAATCTACTACCGGACACTTCTACAACACATCTGTCAACTCCTATTAGCAAGCTTGGCCAATTAGTCACTGATGCATCTAACCAACTCACATCACTTGAAGAATCAACCCATGCATATGTAGAAAAGAGTTATAGGAAAAAGCGTGGAGAGCAGATCATGAAGGAAATTCATATTGACAAACTGGCTCTATCATATAATAAAGCTTTATTGAGAAAAGCTATTGAAACAGGAGGAAAATATCTTGCTTCTACCTCTAATGTTTCATTCTTTTATTTTGATATCACAAAAAGGCGAATAGAAATAGAACAAGAGCTAGAAAAAATATGCAATGCATATGTCCCACTTCAGGACTCTATATTTGCTTTTAGCAAATCTATAGATGATTTGCACAACAGATTGGATACTTATGATCATGAGAAAGCAAAGAGACTCTAGTCATTAAAATAATTGAAGGGTCAAGTTACAATACAAGTGGACATCCTAAAAAGAGCCTACACTAATATTGAAGCTATTTTAGCTACCCCAGAAACCTGTTCACTGGATTCCATGGAAGAGTTCAATTCACAGATTATGTCTACATTTGAGCACACTGAGAACATGCTAGAGACATGGACAAATTCCATATTACAGTTGAAGAAGAACTTTAATGTTATTTTGATGAGACTAGCTTATGCATGAATCTTGATTTAGTTTTTCAAGTTGTTGTTGTATATGTTGAACACTTTGATACAAATTTTCTATATATATATATATATATATATATATATATATATATATATATATATTTTATATTTTCAATTTAGCATTGTTGTCAAAGGGGGAGTAGAAATATGTATGTGTGTTTTTTGAAAATTTTGTATAATGTATGCATTAAGAGGGAGTATGTGTATATGTGTAAATTTGTTTTGTATGCACATTTAGTGGTATTGTTGTAAAATTTTCTAAGTGTTGCCATCAATGCCAAAGGGGTAGATTGTTGGCTTGATGATGATTGTAATGAATTCATCATATGTTGTCATTGATGAAACACATACACACATATGTTTATTGTCTACCAATGTAACTTCAAGTTGTTTACACTACAACCGGTATACTAGAGATTTATTTCTAATTGATACTTGGAGACAACCGGTGTATGTGTGTCTCAACATCAACATGAAGATCCAGCAGAGACTATCTCGGAAGCATCAAATTCAAGCGGTTTAACTCTAACCAGTATTAAGTGTTCCAATCGGTAATCGTAGATTGTGTGATGAGTTATCACCATCGATAAATTTTGGCAATATTTTTGTGACGAGTTATGATCACATGACCAGATACACTACACCTAGGTAATTGTGTTATAGTTCTTGTGGCCGACATGAAATCTAAATGTCTATATATTGATATCACAATAAATTATGTTATATGAGTGAAAGTGATATGTTGTGTGTGAAAGACAAAAGTGTTAAGTTGCAGAGCATGTTGAAAATTAGTGTTGAATATGCTTAGAAGGATCTAATCAAGCAAGTATTGTGCTACTCAGATAGATCAAACAAATCCTATTGTCTTCTAACAATTACAGCAGAATTAAAATCCCCCAACCAGGTAAGCTCTAACAAGATTTATTGTTCAAATCCTCTAATAGGGTGATCCATTAGTTTGGATTCAGAAATCCTCTACCGAGGTTACTCCTAACAAGGTACTACCTTTCACAGGGTATATCTTTTAATCAAGCTTTGGGATCTCTAACAAGATTCGCTCCTAGCAGAGCACTCTTGTAGACCTTAACCAATTAATTATCTATTACTACAGATAGTTAGCTTGTGAGTTCCATCTAACCGTGGTTTTTACCTATTTGGGTTTTCCACGTACAAACAATTATGCTATGGTGGATGTTTTACGTATTGTGGATGTTGTTATATCATTTTGGATTACATGCATTGTGTTTAAAAGTTTTGTTATGTGCATCTACCGGTTAGTGTTTGAAGTAGTTTTATTTTTGGTGTCACAGATTCACCCCCCCCCCCTCTCAATGCTTTTCAAGTCCATCAAAAATATCTAATGGAACTAGTGGCAGAGGTTATACCGGAAGGTCTGAAGAAAGATCTGATAGAACTGGTTGCAGAGGTTATACTAAAGGGTGACATGAGTTTGCAGAAGGAACTGATAGATAAACCTAATGGACAGATAGAACCGGATGACAGAGAGCTTATGGTGACAAACCAGATGAAGTCTTGTGCCAGAAACAAATCAAAGTTGCAGAAGAAAGAAGGTAGTAAATAGAGACAATGTGCAGATCTGAAGCAAAGGAAGAGAGATAAAGAGACTCAGGGGTTAGAGAAGTCGATTGATGAACTAGAGGAGCTAAAGCAGAGGTTGGTAGATAAGGAAGATGTTTGGATCAGAAATGACCATGGGGTCTTTATTTTGAATCCTTTTAGATGTTCATGAGTTGCCTCTCATGGAACATATTTTTCTATCTGGGTTGTCTAATGCAGGAGAATCCCCGGTCGATGAGCAATCTTGCATCAACCAAAAATATTTCCTTTCAGTTTTGTTCTTGTCTAGTTCTTTATGCAGTTTTCTATGTTCTTACCAGTTGGTATTAGTAGTTTCTTTCTTTTCATGGTAGATCTTATTTTTGGTTTCCATGTTGGTTCATGTACTTAATTCCATATTTCAATTCATTTGGGTTCTTTTTTGGTCAGTTATCACTTTCGGTTGATTGTTTTTGGGTTCTAGGACAGTTCTTGTGCTTACTGGTTGGTTTTCCTTCATTATCGGTGTGATTCTTGGTATGTGGATCTATTTCGGGTCTTGTATGATGTTCTTTGGCGTGTGGCCGACCTTCCTACTATACCACACTTTGTGGTTGTTATTTTTCAAAAACAAGTCTTTAATTCTTAGGGTCGACCTAGCTACATGTTTCATTTTCCTGCATTGGTAAATGTAATCTGATGAGGTCGACCCGGATATGTTCTGGTGGGTATATATATGATATTATGTAATCATTTGGAGGGGCAGAGGAAGTAGAATCAAGAATAAGGATTAAGATTTGCATTTGGTGATCCGGTTGATTCTTAGAGTCCCGGTTGGATTGTATCTGGCTAATACCCTGCATGTAACTGCTTAACTATTGGATGTACTTTGATGATTATATGATGATAGCCCAATGATTTCTGGAAGTTCTAAAGAAATAATATGATATGTTTATGTTTTCTTGTTTCTTTCATTGTGTTACTCTTGCTGCATAAGCTGGTTGATTCTCTTTGAGGGTTTTACCAGTTATGGCTGCATCAGATCAACAAATTTGTCAAACAAAAATAAAAAGCAAAACACAATCCATGGTCTTATCTCAACTTTTCTTTATTTACATGTGGGAAGTTTCTTTATTTTATTAAATTCTTTTCTTTGCACATAGATATGGACTTCCTCTAAATGCCATAGCTAAATTCCACATAGAAAGTGTGAGATTTTGCCAAGATCAAGGGCACAATGAAAACTACATAAAAGAGAGACAATAATATGACAAGAACAAACTGTATTCTCATCAATATACAAATGATCAACTAGATTAACCAATACAATGAATATAGGTATGCATATATAGGCAAGGCCAAATGGATATGTGAGCACACAATCATGACATGTGGCTCAATGAGAAATAAGGGTAGGTAAGAAAAAAGTAGGGGTGGGTAGGAAAAATAATATAATATTCCATAAGAGGTGGATGACCTAGCGAATGTGGAATGTAATAGCAAGATAAGACCACAAAAGGTGGAATTTCTCCTACAAGCTACATCCCTATGTGCACACTCATATCCAAACTATAATGAGAAGCATTATCCTAAGTTAACTTAAATAAGGTGTAATAATATCCAACATGAATAAATAATTACACCAACAGAAAATCTAATCGAAGGTTTTTATTACATTTGAAAACATGAGGATGATGTTACTAATTTGTCTATATGTCACTAGAGCTAGCCTCAACATATAAGGATGGAATATTATGAAATATTATTTTATGTTTATGAGCAATTTTTTTTTGTGTTTGAGGTTTGTAAATTGTTCCTAGCTTTTGTGTAATCCTTAACTTTCCTATGGGATAAATAACATGTGGATTGTATTCAAAATTTCAAACATAAGGTTTAGTGCCCAAATTATTTAATGTATGGAACAATTCAATTTGTTAGTCCTTGCTTGCAAGGAAACTATAGCCGAGGCTTCAACAGTAAACATTGATTAATCTTTCCTCTTTCAGCCAATCAACTTGTGAGAATATTTTGCATAGTTTTATTTTTAACTATGTCCTTTCAAGAAGTTGCTCATTTTGTAGTCAAAATTTTTGTGCAATATATTTTGGCGATCTTCAATTTGCGGCTAATAGAGGCATTCATAGTTGTTGTTCAAAGGTTCCCATAAAAGAGTGTATTTTGGCAATCTTTGATTCATGGCTGACAAAGGCATTCATAGTTGTTCACAGGTTCCCATAAGAGAGAACACACGATTCATGAAGGTAGCAGATCTTGGGGTATTCATTTCTGAAAATTGCAGAGCAAATTATTAGGAGGAAGATGTGTGGCCTACATGCAAAACAGAACACATGCCTTATCTATGTTTCCACATTTTCCATTATAGTGATCTCTCAAAATTCCTTTGAGACACACCATTTTCAGTGGGGCAGCGGCACCTCTGAGACAGAGTAAGAAACTGAAAATGTGGTTTGCCTCGTTTGCACTAAATGGAGCGTCCACCGGAATAATATTATCAGTATTGGTATTTTGATCTAGGCGTTTGCTTCATATGGCAGAGAAGGAGACTGATGGAAGGCAGCATCTATAAATTTTTACACAGACTCTCATGCCCTCGGCTTGACACCATGGGTAAAAAACATGAATACCTTTGTTATTTTCATATTTAGTGCTTTGTTTGTCTGGTTTGTACATTTAGGGTTTAACTCGTGCCACATTTAGATTGGGAGACAATGTTAAATGTATGGAAATGAAAATAAATTTTCTCTTGGGATGTCATCTATGGTTGGTTGACATTATTTAAACCTAGATCATAGCCAATATCTAAACAGAAAAGACAAAAATCAATTGGCTGACAAGATCGCATACATAGGTCTTTAGGGCATGGAAATTGGTATCACCAAAGGCATTATCCACCTTCTTACCCTCCCCCCTTAGATTCTCAAATTTAGATTTAACCCTCGAAGCACTCACACCTACTTCTTTAAAGCAGTCCACAATCTGTGAATCCTCCAATAATCCAAGTATAAGATGATCAACGACCAAATGAGTGTCTCCTTTCTTTTTTTTGTGCTAGTTGTGCACACTTGATGCATTTGATTAGGGCGGTGCTGGGAGAATTATCGTCTAGGGTAGAGATTGATCTCCACCAGCAATAGAAGAAATCGTTTGTTCTAGTAGCCCAAAATTATCCTCAATAAGAGCAATGGCCAAGCGAATTGGAGTGAATTGGGCATGACTAGATTCTTGAGCAAGCTCTACACCTACTTGTAGAGCTTTGTTAGTTTTATTTATAAATTTCTCTGGATTCATTTTTACTATACCACCTTTTGGGAAACTCCCTTGTTCTTTGTCCTACTATAACAAAATAACAAAACAAATTTTAAATCCATAATTCAGAATGCCTTTTGTTTCATGCAACCCATTAGTATCGAATGCTTGATATTAGTGAACTAAAACATAACGCCAGCATATATGAAATATTTTTTTCAAAATGAAAGCTTTGATTGCTCAATATTCTACTTGCTTCTGATGGATTTGAAGTTTCCACCAGTATCATAACAAGAATGCAAAAAAAGAAATACACATTTGTTTTACAAAAAGCTAATCAAAATTTGCTTGAGATTCTACTACAATAAAATCATGTAAACCCCTTGCTTTAGCAGAATTTTCTCAGACAACCATCTTCAATTATAAAAACCATACAATTAGGGACACAAAATCTCCAATTTTTATTTTTATCAAAAATTCATACAAATTGCTAAAACAGACCGAAAATGAAAAGTAGGGTAAAGATTTTGTAGAAGAGTGACAAAAGAGAAAGAAATAGAACAAAGTGAAAGGAAACAAACATACCTTCCTCTGTTAATTTCACCTGTTATCTACAATAGAATTGCCGCCAAAATAGATAATCGATGTATATTTACAAATGTCGCTAAATAAGAGAAAATCTATTAAGCAAGAAAAAATTTTAGAACACTTTGCTTAAGAAAATTGATGGAGAATTGCAGAAGGAAGAGATTGTTATAAGGGAGACAGAAACATGGGAATGTGCGAGACGTATCTGGAGGTTAGCACTGTAATAGATTTGGATTTTCTTTTGATAAGCATTTCATGTTGCAATCCAGTTGAATATACTCCCAACACTGAGCTAATCAACCAGCACGAGTGACTTCTCCATAACATTATCATTCATGGATTTCAAATAAGAGTAGCAAGGCTATTTGGATTGAAAGACTAAATGCTCTATTTGGTTGAGCTTTATTGGCTAAGGTTGTTCAAACCTTCAACCTCCCAGACTTTTTCTCCTTACTAGTCAAGGTACTTGAAGTCAATAAATAGTTTTTGAACCCTCTAAATTTCGCCCCTTATCAGTTGATATCCTGGACCTAAAAAGGAGTTGAGCTTAATCTGCACATAGTTTCGAAATGGGGAGTGGTAAAATTTCAATTTCCTCTTATTATTTAACGTCTTGGATCTAATGAGCTGAGCTTAACCGTCAAATAATTTTAAGGGGTAGAAAAAGTTATTATTATAATTCAAACCTAAGACTTTATACACTGAAGGTTATAACTTACCAGTCCATTATCACCTCTTGCACACAAGAATAATGTGCATTTAAATGACCTTCCAACCATTTTCCTCTTGACTTTTATCTTTTGATCCTTCAAATTTTAAACTTCCCCTTCTTATCATTTGATGGCCTGTACCTAAAAATCAAGTGCATAAATGACCTTCTAACCATTTTCATCTGGACTTTATCCTTAGATAGGCAAGTTGCAGTTAGTTTAACAAAAAAAACCTTGCACAAGAGAAGTTGAAATATTAAGAAAGACAAAGTTTGATAGTAAACATCTTCCTCACAAAGGGAGAGTGTTATTTTTTCAAATGTGTTGCTTGGCTATTGTTCTCCTATAGCTGGGCACAAGAAATCAATTTTTATTTTAATGTTTCCATCCTACACATAAGTGTTGAAAGCAGGTTTAAGTTTTAGTTTGTTTTTTTTTTCCTGTATTTTTAGTTGACACTGGAGTCTTCAAGTTTTTTGTCTTTTTCAATGTTTAGACTTTAAAGGGCTTCTAAATACATGAAGATAAGCTATTTTTGTTTCTCATATAAAATAGTCTTCTATTTTATTTAGATTTTTTGTTAAAACCTAATCAACTAAAGTTGCCACTTGGCCTAAGTTGGATGTGTGTAAAACACAAAATATAAGAGATCTTGGGTATATAAGTTAGCAGTGGAAAAAATATAGAATACAAAAGAACATAATTTGAGTGTAATTTAGTCTAAATCTAATAAATGATAGAGCTTTAAGTGTTTGTTTTTCATATTTTCAGTTGTGTGCATTCATAAGTTATTGTACTCAGGTTTGTTGCTTTGATTGAAGTTGTTGTTTGCAGTTAAGATTATTTTCCAAGTGCAGAATCTGCTTACCATGGTCTGAAATTAATGGACAAGAGCTTCATGGATATAACTCATTGTGTTTTAGTAAATGATCTCGTAACTATAAAAAAATTGCATGTTTAAGGTGTTACATTATGTATAAAAAAGTTAAATGTTTAATGTGTACACATTAGCTACAAAAAAAATTAAATGTTCAATGTGTATAAATTAGCTAAGTGATGAGAGGACTACTGATGATATGATGAATCAATAAGGATCCAGACAACTACTAGAAGGGGGGGGGGTGAATCGGTAGATGGAAAATTGACTAAATTTTCACCAAACTCAAAACCCAACTCACAAATCAATCACTAAACTAACTGGTTCAAACACTGAGTAATAAACTACAACTGCACTATCAAGTTAATCGGTTTACTGGCATAACAAAATAATAGTGTAACAGCTCTGAAATTCTCAAACCATTTAACCAAAACATCAAACCACTTTACTAACAATAGTAAAAGCACATTTACTAGTTAAACATAACTAAGTGGATTTACTAGTTAAACAAATTAACCATATCAAAACATAACCACAAAAACCATTCACCACTTGACACAATGATTTTTGACGTGGAAACCCAAATGGGAAAAACCATGGTGGGGATGAATACCCACAAGTATTATGAACTCTTATGACGTTTGCTTTGTTAGGAGCCAAGCCTTGTGTAAGGACTACCATAATTTTAAAATAATAGAATTCACAAAATACACATAATGGAGAATAAATCATTGCCACGTGTTCAAACACACAAGGTTAGAGACAAGAAATTACATTTCAACATATATAGTTAAATAACATAAGCTTACAAGAAGATAAACATAAGGAAACATATGCCTTTACACTAAACCACAAGGTCAAATGCAATGAATACATAATGTATAAATATGAAGACTACCCTAAGAGGAACTCCCAACACATCTCTCCATTGAGCACATCATGGGCGAGAACATTGTCGGAGTGCGTTTCCACCCTATCATGAAGTAGTTACACTTCCCCGAAATCTTTCATGACACGAAAGATACCCAGCCCAGCACGAGGCAGACTAGCAATGTGATACTAATAAGAGTAATGGAATATTGTGTAGTGTGACATGCATACATCTAATGTTGAAGCATGAACTCAAAACACACAAGATGCATATAAAATATAGGAAGATAGAAGCAACACTCCTTGCTTGACTATCTAAAAATAATATAAAATCAGAGTCTTATCTCAATCACAACTGATCCACGAGGTAAACATAACATGATTTTATCTCAACATTAACAAATACAAAAATGCATATAGCATACATAAACATATAGAAACTACATAGGCATTAATAGCATACAAATATGTACATGCGGCATACAAATACACACAAAGCTTACAAGTGTATACAAGAACATATAAGCGCCTCAACTTATACTTGACTTTTTATCAAGAATTGAAAAGAACACCCCTCACCACTAATCTAAATGATATCCATGTCATCAATTCAAGAGTTTTTAATGGATATTTATAGCACCAATTGTTTACAAAAAGTCAATCATAATCCAAAATAATATTGTCTAAGAAGAAATATGTTATTATAGTGGAAACTTATATACTAAGATAAATTTGCTAGTTTATGTTAATGAATATATACATAAAAAATTATTCATTTACCCATTTCCTCCTATGGCCAAAATATGCTTACTTAAGCCAGTTCCAAAGGCTAAATGCACACTTAATTCTTCAAAGTAAATACTCAATGGTAATATTCATATGAATCAAAATAGGATTTAGGGTCGTTGTCAACAAATTAATTACTCAGCCTACGTTATTCTCTCCTTGTAGCCTATGGCTTAACACAAGGATAAATAAACATGAATAAAATACAAATACCCTTGATCTTTTAAAAAAAAATGACTAACTTTTTAATTAATCCAACCTCCATATATAGGTTTGAAAGTTGCTATGTGGTTTTGTTATCTCCCATGCACCCCTATATAATAAAGTTATTTCAATTTGAGGTTTCAAAATTTAAAGGTGTCTAAAGGTGCTACCTAGAATTAGAATAAAGTGAGTCATATTTTCGAAGACCAAGCCATTTATGGCCCCATGCAATAGACAAGTCCATCAGAGTACAAGCAAAAGAAAATAAGGGATGTAAAATTGAGAAAGTGCATGGTGCGAAGGATCACTAGGGTTGTAGTATATGCACAGAATGACCAGTAAAACTTTATCAAAATTTATGCAAAATAATGCTAGTCAAAAAATGGTAGGATATTGTGTCTTTATTCTATTGCAATTTAACCTAAACATATGAAAATAGAAACAATATTTCTTAACTAACCTTTCAAGATCTTAGTGTCATCTTAACCAAAATCATCTCAAGGGTTAGACATAACATGAATTCATAAGGAAAACACAAGATAGCCTCACGATACATGTAATCATACTAAATAAAACTTAATTGACTCCCCACCAAATCATTCCTTTATTATAGAGAGAGAGAGAGAGAGAGAGAGAGAGAGAGAGAGAGAGAGAGAGAGAGAGAGAGAGAGAGAGAGAGAGAATATTTTCATAGCATTTAGATATGAGGCATATGTAAGTATTTGTATGTGTATATTTAGATGTATTCTCATACATGCATATATGTATCCATACATTTACTCCACCCATTAAGTTGGATTTAAAATCAAATTTTCAGATTTGAAATAAACTACCTATTTTCCTTAATAAGAATAATAAAATTCTAAATTACTTAGGAGATTAGCATATATAGGAATAATGGATTCACACTTATATATACATTCATATATATGTGTGTGTGTGTGTGTGTGTGTGTGTCCATATTCCACAAAATAAACATACAAAATTCAGATTGGGTTAAATAAAGAATAAGACTACAAGAAAATCAGAAAAATAGATCTATATACAATATTTCTTGGACTTGGCAATGCTTCAAATCAAATTCCCTGACAAAAATTCATTCCTATCGCTGCTTCAAATCAGCCAATTTCTCTTCTCTTATGTATGTCGTCTCTCTGTTGTATATCAATACCCTGTGTGTTCTTCAAGAATGTTTAATTCACCAATTTATAAAGGTAGTTGCTATTATTTTACTCTTTTCAGTAGCTATAATTTGCTCAATAATTTCATGAACTAAAATAAACCTATAGTTTCATATATTGCCAAAGCCATATAAAAATTCTATAGCTTTCTTAGCCATAGCTAATAATAGTTCTCAAAAAGAAAATATAGTATTAAAATCATTCTCATTGATCTCCGTGCAATAAATAAAAACATTAAAAAAAATCTGTCAAACACTAACAGTTAATAATATTCACATTCCACTAAGTTTTAAATAGCCTCCACAAAATTATCATATTCTAAAAAAAAAAGCACTGAATCTTTATAAAAGAAAGTTAAATCCTCTACTTTAGTTTTTTTTTATCAAAAAAAATTAAGCATGCATTGATTATTATAAGAGAACTATAATTTCCAAAAACTCACGTGATGAATTTAGTTTAAGAATTTTCTTTAAAGAAAATTGATTATTTTTATTTTATTTTAATAATTTCTTTCTCTTAAAAAGAAACATTTTCTTATTTCAATATTATTAAATTTTGGTTTTGTTTTATTTAAAACATGCATACAATAATTCTTAGGCTGGCTCTGCAACCAAGGACGAATACGAACAATCCTTGGAAGCGGGTCGGCTCTCTGGCTGGGGGCTCCCAGGCATACCAGGAGGCCCCCGCATTCAATTCGGCTCGTGTCTCCATTAATGTAGAAGAATAAGGTTAGGGTTGGCAATAAATCCAACTTAAACACCGTAGAAGGAAAGAAAAACAACCAGGGCAATGTTGAAGAGAAGAAATCATTCCGCTAGGCTATTGAAGGGCACTGCACCAGTTTTCCGGAGGATGCAAGGTTGGATTCGGAGGTCACCCAAGATGCAGCAGCAACCCAGACCTGCGAAGAAGGTGAGGCTGCCTCGGCACCTAAAGTTGTCATTAAACCTAATGCTTCGATGGTAGAATGTATTTCTAAGGAAATAACCAGACTTAGGGATTCTGTGATTTTTTTAGCAGCCCTTGATGTAGATAGAATGTCGTCTAGGTAGTATTTGAATAGATGGTTTCAAGATGTTTGGTTTTCAAAGCTTGGCATCCATTTTTTGTTCTATAGAGTGTTACAAAAAGGATTGTTTCTTATTTTTTTTAATAATAAAGAAACACAGAAGAAAGTGCTAGGAAAACAATTATGGAATGTTGGAAATTCTTGTTTTAGGGTTGTCCCTTGGAATCCTGTTGCATGTAATGAGGAATTCATGGCATTGTCTAACCCTAAATGGGTTATTATTAAAAATGTGTTGCCTTTCTTATAGAATTATATCTCAAAAATTATTGAACCCCTAGGTAAAGTGATCAAAATCAACTCCTTTGTTGCCTTACTACCCCATATGGATGCAAGAGTGCTTATTGCCCTAAATCCTAGCTTGGCTCTTCCCTCTGTAATTGATATATGTATTGAAAACCAGTTATTTTCTTGTCCCTTAGAGTATTTGGGAGGAATTAATGCATGTCATAAGTGCAGAAGAAGTGGACACATCCTAAAAAACTATCCTCTGTTAGCGAGGAATAGTGCCTCCAAGAATACCTCTACTTGACATTCTAAACACTCTACATCTGAAGCCCTCTCGAACCCTAAACAGAATAACCCTACTCCCCCCCTCACTATACACTGAACCTCCTCCTTCCATCCCTTCCACCCACTCTCAACCCAAAAATACTGACCCACCACCCCCACCTGCCACTGATCCCCCACCCACTAGCTACCAACCTCAAGGTTGCTCTAACTCACCCAATGCTCCTCCCTCAATTGCTGAGTGTTTGGCCAAATATCAGAAGGCCATAAAAGAGGCCAATTTGGCTACCAGTATCCCTAGCTCACTAGAATCTGAAATGGTTGGGTTCCCCACTAACCTTGGTGGACCCAGGACCCAAAATGCACAGCAAATTGTCCTTGAAAAGTTGAAAATCACTGCAGATCTCAGGAAACAACTCGAAGTGTCTTTAAGTAATCATAAAAAGGAAATTGAGGCCAGTACCATGCCCTTCCTCCATGACTTGATTGAAGGGGATGATGGTGGTCTTCAAGATACCGCCATTGCCACCTGCATTGTAAGTCTAGGGGTTGAATGTAAGGGCAATAGGAACATCCTTGGGGAAAAGGACATCCCTCCTATAGTTCCCAACTCAAACATTCCCTTGGTGGCCAAAGGTGAAGGGGAGGGGACACAAAACCCTACCATACCCTCTGAATTAGCATCAAGTGACAATGATGGGGTTTTGGGGCTGACCATCCCCCCTTCCGACCAAGCCATTGAGGATGATCTTGGCACTGGTCTCTGTGGGGAACCTGCTGAATGTGAGATTAACAACAATGGTGAGGATAAGCCATTCTCCCTAGATGCTAGAATCTTTGACTTTGGATCTAATAATGAGGAAGGAGACTTACTAGGAAATAAATCCAAGAAAAAAAGAAGGAAAAGATCTCCTAAGGTATCTAAGGAGGCGTTAGTTAGGAAGGAATCAATGGGACCCGATTAGCTCTCTGAACTAAGAAAAAAAAGAGGTAGACCACTTTCAACAGTGGCCTTTGATGCTAGTCACCTCTCTAATCCTGAGGATTGGCCTAAGTGCTTTGGAGGGTTCAAGTCCCTGATGGATACTACTGAACAACCCTCCTAATGTTGAAAGCCATCTCATGGAACATCAGGGGCCTTGAGGCCCCTGATAGGAAGTATGTGGTTAAAATATTTCTAAATATGCACAAAGATATTGACTGTCTTATGCTCCAAGAGTTGAAATCAGTGGGATTCACCTTAGAAGTGGGATTAAAATCCATTTGGAGGGAGGCCACTCTCTTATATACCAACCACCCTAAAGGAAGAGGAGGGGTTGCAATTCTATTAAACCCTAACTAGGCTAATAAGGTGGGAAAATGGGGGCAATCCCCTTGTGCAAGGGCAGTATGGGCTATCATTCAGAATGGCAACTCCACCTTTGCCATATGCTCAATTTATGCATCCAATGACTACCGGGAAAGGGCAAGTTTGTGGGAATGGATGGCAAACTTGGAGGATATCCCTTGGTTCCTGGGAGGGGATTTCAACATGGTAATAAATGCTCAAGATAAATAGGGAGGTAATAAGGTGGAATGGAAGGGTGTCGAGAGACTGCAGTGGGAAAGGATGACCAACAAGATGAAATTGATAGACCCTATAGCAAGAAAGAAGGGTGAATATAAATCAATATGGCACACTTGGTGTAACCATCAATAGTATAATAAAAGAGTCTACTATAGGTTGGATAGATTTTATTTCAACAAAGAATTCTTTGAAATTAATAAGAGTGATGGGGGAGTTCAGTATGTTGACATACCATATACACTCTTAGATCATCATCCTATTATGATAGGACTTAAGCTAACTGATAATAGGGTGACCCCACCAAACCCTACCTCAAACTTTAGAATGAACACTAGTCTTTTAAAGGATGAAGACCTAAAATGTGCCATGTGTCTGGTCAAGATGTTTAGTAAATATGGTAATCCCCAATGGTCCTATATAGATAGATGGAATCAGAATATTAACACCTGGACCTCACTCTATCAAGTTATGGGTAAAAAGAAGGCAAAGGATGTCTGAGTGGCTGAGTTACAACTACATAATGCCCTCCAAGTGGCTAAACTGGAACTTCAAGGGGACCCTGAGAATATATCACTCACCAACCAGCTTGTTAGGGTCAAGACCGATCTTAGAAGACTGCAGAATCAGAAAATCAAAGGATGGAGAGCTAGGGATAAATTGAATTGGTTAGATATTGGAGATCGAGGATCCAAATTCTTCTTCCATATTCTTAAAATGAAACAATCCAGAGAAAAAATTGACTCTATCTGGGATTAGAATAAGAACCTATCTAAACCAACTGAAATTATTGAATGCTTTGCCCAGTTCTACAAGAACCTATTGTCTACTGAGCTAGGTAGGGAGGAACAGCAGAATGCCAGAAAGATTATTATATCTTTAGTTCCTAAACTTATTGACAAGGAGGACCGTAAGATACCTGAAATGGACATTACAAAAGAAGAAATAAGGGGAGCTATCTTGGCTCTTAGCAATGATAAATCCCCCGGCCCTGATGGGTTTACAGTAGAATTTTATAAAGAAAACATTGAATGGATTGTTGATGATCTGTACTCCCTATACACTAAGGCGATAAATAGTGGCTCCTTAGGCAAGAATGTTAATCAAGGTCTAATAAAGCTAATTCCCAAGGAAGGAGACAAAACCTTACTTAAAAATTGGAGACCTATCACACTGTTTAATGTGTCTTACAAAATAAATGCTAAGTTGGTTGCATGCAGATTGGAAATTTTTTTACCTAAGATTGTCAGCACTACTCAGACAGGGTTTGTTAAAGGACGGTATATACTGGAAAACTTGATTACATGTTGGGAGTCCTTACACTGGGCAAAGGAATCAGGGCAGACTGGAGCCATGTTGCTCATAGATTTTAAGAAAGCTTATGATAGGATAGAATGGGACTATATCATTCAGATGCTTCAATCATTAGGCTCCCCCCCTGGATTTTGTAATATGGTCAGAACCCTACTGTGTGATGTCAATGCAGTAGTTGAAGTCAATGGATTAAGGTCCTCCAATTTTGCACTTACTAGATCCATTAGACAAGGGTTCCCTTTAGCTACTGCCCTCTTTGTCTTAGCTGTGGATGCAATGTTCTACCTACTTAAGGATTCCTCTTCTACTCCCCCTGTTAGGGGCATCACATTACCTAACAAGGAGGAAATTTGCCATGTCTAATTTGCTGATGACACTACACTATTAATTAAACTTGAGGAAGAGAACCTTGCTGCCCTGATGAAAATATTGATATCTTTTATCTAGCTTCTGGCAGCAAAATTGCTCTTCACAAATCCAATCTTCTTGGATTGGAGGACAACCCTCTGGGCTGGCTTAGGAAATTCTCTCTTAACTGGTTGGGCCCAACATAGATTGTAAAATACCTAGGTTTTCCCTTCTCTGTCCTCCCAAATCTAAAAGAAAAGTGGGAATGGGTAAGGAACAAGATAGATAAGAAACTTTCCAAGTGGAATAAGAATTTTCTCTCCTTGGCTGGAAGATTCCAGGTCTGTCAAAAAATATTGGCCTCCTATAATATCTATTTTTCATCAACCTGGCTATTTAAGAACTACCAATTTAATCATGTCCAAAAATAGATTAGGGAGTTCCTATGGTCAAATGGCAAGGGTACTAAGAAACAACATGCAGTCAAGTGGGAGTGGTGCACTATGAATAAATTATATGGTGGGATAGGGTTGAAAAACTTAAAGCTACAAGGCATTGCTCTCGCTTCCAAGTGGATCCTTAAGGCCATGGAAGGCAATGAGCCATGGAAAGTGCTTATAAGAAGAATATTGTATGCTTTGTTCCTAAGAAAGCTAAGAAATGGAAGGACCTCCCACTACTTGATAGTCTTATGGGGAAGTTTGACGTAGCTCCGGCTGGGTCTAATATCTTCAAGTCCCTATGGAAGGCATGGGAACATGTGAGACACTTAGTGAATATCAAATTTGATGGCACTAAACAGGGGAATATTGATGGTGACAGATCAATATGGTGGAACTTATTTCATAATGGGAAGTTGTTGGCAACTCTCCAAGGTTTCTCTGCATTGAAATGGCATAATAGGGATATTAAAAACTTTGATCAGCTGTTTACAAATAACCATCTCAGATATTGGGAGGAGCTGCAACTTACCTTTTCTATCCCGGAATCCCAGAACGGGACATATAACGTTCTTAAAACGGCATTAGCCTCTGCTTTCCCCCCCTCCCGCTTCCCTCTCCCTAGCCCCCTCATGACTGCACTATACTGGACTGATGGCACACCTCTCCCTTCCCTTAAAGCCAAACACATATACTCTACACTCACTGAGTCCAACACTATTTTTCTGCACCTTAATAAATGTTGGGACCTAAAGTGGGAACCGAAGACCTGGAAAGATTGTCTGCGTAGGTTTTGGATGACCCATAATGAACCAAAAAAACAAATCTTTGGCTGGCACCTACTGCTAAATAAACTCCCCATAAAAAATAAGGAAGGTGCTTTAATTAATTGTATCATATGCAGAGTACCTGAATCTATGAAACATATCTTTTTTTAATGCCACTTTGCTAAAGAAATATGGAGGTTATTTGGTTTTAACTTAGAATCTGTTTCTCTTGAGTACATAGATCTTATTCTAGGCTATATCAAGGGCTGTAAGAGAATTGCAAATGTCTTTTGGTCTTATTTTTCTTTGGAAGTTCTTTGGCTCATATGGAAGTATCGCAATGATGACATCTTTAATAGCAATACCAGGCACCTCACTGAGTCTCTTAGGAGACTTATTGCTCATTTTATTTCCATGCAAGTCACTATGGTGCTTAAGCTCGACTTGGACAAGTTTGACAGGTGGATCAAGGAGGGGGCCACTACGGTGTACATCCCTGAACTATCACACGGATTCACCTGAGAGAGGGATGAACCAGGCATAGCAGCCTTTGAACAAGCATTGATGGCCTTCATGAGGCAAATGGATCGTAGACAGAAGCATATGGAAATCATTCAGGAGGAGGTCAACCTGATCAATGAGCGCGCATCCCATCCTCATAAGAAGGACTTACTTGATGGTCGGGTAGAAGTATGGCAAGAAATAAATATGGGTTGGGTGGCATGGCTCCCCCCGCTGGGAAACAACAACTCACCAAATACTGAAATTTTAATTCCCTAGTTGATGCTTAGTGTGTTTTAATATTAATTTTGTCTATAAATATGTATCTCATTTGTAATCATCCCTAATTTTGGAGGTGCCCGTTAACTATCTATTTTGTATATGCACCTTATATTGGTGCCTCAGTTACTGCTGAACTCAGTCTTTTTGTTGATGCTATGTTAAGCTTTTTTTATATCTAATCCAAAACATGCATACTGTAGACCTATAAAAATGACCATATTCCTAAATGAATATTCAATGTTCATTTTATTCTCATTCCTCTATTTTAGTTAAATCTAATTTAATTAAATCACCCACATTCTTCTATTTAAATTAAATAAATTATTCAATTTATTTAGTTAAATTCACTTAAGCCTTTTACATCATTTAATTGAATAAATCATTTTATTTAATTGAATCCCTTATTCTTACTTTTAATTAAATTTACATTTAATTAATAGTTTACCCAAAATTGAATAAATCTAATTTATTTAATTTCCCAATTTGCAACCAAATTGAAATAAAGTAATTTATTTTAATTAATCCTATTATCCCTCATCCACTTGCATCCTAACCCTATTCCTAATTTCTTCTAGAATCCATCTAATCCTAATCAATTAACCTAAACCCATCCATTATCCCCTTTCCCTAAATTTGAGGAGGTCACTTCTCAAATTTGGAGTAAAGTCTTCAAAAGGCATTAAAAGCCTTTATGCCTTCAACAAGCCAACTTGATTGAATACCCCCAAATTTGGAAGGACTCTTACAAATTTGTCCCCAAAGTCTTCAAACCATTAATGGTTAACTAACCCTTAGTGGCATGGTTAGAGACTTTTTGACTAACCTAACCCTCATCTAACCCAGGGGTCTCATCAAGCATTCATTGCTTTGACCATGGTTATCCCTTTAACCTTTGCACAAGAGTTTACCCCTTGTGTAAAATCTTTATCCATTCGATAACCCTAACCTAACATTAACCCTTGCCTTCTAAGGTAGCCATGAGGTCTTCTCAAGCATTTAATGCTTCTTTCATCTCCTCTCAAGTAGTCTTATGTTGACAATTGTCACCATTTCATTGGTAAAAATTGTAAACATGGATTGATAACTTTCAATCCTGACCCTTGATTAACTCCTTCAATCTTGACCATCCATTGCCCTATTTTCCCTATAAATAGAGCTCTCATTTCTCCACTTTAAGGATCCATGCAAGCTTTTAGTATCTCATTTATGCTCAAATTTATCAATACATCTAGCTTCTCTTTGTAATAGGAATTAATCTGTAGTCACATAAATTTGTCCACTTAATTAAATGAATACTTAGTATTTATTTGATTATTTAACCATCAATTAATAATTAATTAAATTAATATTTAATTAATTCATCTTAACCCTATTCTCCTATTAATTAAATAAATTATTCAATTTATTTGATTTAATTCACTTAACCAAATTCAGACCATTAATTAAATAAATAAATCATATTTATTTAATTAAATCTTCTCTCACATTTAAATAAATTAATATTTATTTAAAACCCCCAAAATCCCACCTCTCACATTTAAATAAATAAATCATTTATTTAAATCACCTTTATCCTCCACCCACTTGCATTTTCCTACAAATACAAGTTGCACAATTATTTTAAATAAATCATTTATTTAAATCACCTTTATCCTCCACCCACTTGTATTTTCCTACAAAAGCAAGTTGCACAACTATTTTAAATAAATTATTTATTTAAAATCCTATTTATCCTCACCCACTTGAAACCTTTAATGGTTTCCCTTAAAGTAGTCAAACTTGATGGCTTTAAAGTCTTCAAACTTGATGGCTTCCTTCTATAGTCTTCTTAAGACTTTAATGGTTTTCCTTAAAGTCTTCAAGCCTTTAATGGTTTCCCTCAAAGTCTTCAAGCATTTTAATGCTTTATCTTCATTTTTCTCATTTAAATAAATTAATATTTATTTGAATATTTATCCAAATGCAAATTACACCATTTAATTGAAATAAATGATTTTATTTTAATTGAAAATACCAAAATTTCTCCCACTTGCATTTTCCTACAAAATCCACTTGTATGCCTAAACCCCTTCTAGATTCTTCTAAACCCTTCCTAATTAGCCTAAATCCATCCCTTAAATATTGTCACATTCCTAAGCAAATTGGAGTCACTTCTCAAAGACTCCAAAGTCTTTGAAAAGCAATTAATGCTTTGTGTGTTCAACAAATTAACCCTCAAAGTCTTGGATAACCTTTGAAAGCTTCCAACCTTCAACCACTAAATGGCTCAAAGTCTTTGATAACCATTGAAAGCTTTCAACCTTCAACCACTTAATCCCCAAAGTCTCCAATAACCATTAATGGTTACCTCAAACCCTCCCACATGGTTAAAACATTTGTTTTGACTCAACCTCTACCCAACCCAAGGGTCTCATCAAGCCTTTAATGCTTTGACCATGATTATCTCTTAAACATTTGCACAAAGGTTTATCCTTGGATTAACTCTTAATCCAATGGGTAATCTTAATTTAGACTTGACCCTTACCTTCTAGATAACCATGAGGTCTTCTCAGGCCTTTAATGCCTCCAACCTCTTCTCTCAACCCAATCCTATGTTGAAACTTGTCACCATTTTATTGGTGCCAATTGTGCACATGGATCCCCAACTTTCAAACTTGGCCCTTGATTAAACCATTCAATCTTAACCCTTCATTTCCCCATTTCTTCTATAAATAGAACCCTTCTCCTCAAGCAAAAGGAGAAGCATTTTAGAGTATTGTTGTTATACTGGCATTAGCATAGAGCTTTTTCATAGCATCACTATCTACTCTAGCATAGTATTTAGCTTTTCATTTCATATTTGAAGCTTAGTATTAAATCTCAATCCTCCATAAGCATCCATAGTGCAAAAAGATGCTGAGAGCTACACTCATTTGGGACTTGGAGAGGAGAGGAACAAGGGAGGAGCAACTATGAGCATCTTGATTAGCTATTTCATTTTATGTTTATATGCTTTCTATTTCATGCTTAATATCTCTCTTGATATGCCTGTTTAGGATAATCTTTTGTTGTTAACACTAACGTTTGTTTCTTGTGCTCTTGTGTGTGTTGCCATCAAACAGATTTTCTAATCCTTTTTGCAGAGCATCATTTGGTGAACCCGACGTGAATCCAAACACCAAAAAGATCATTTTTTTTTTTTTAACCAATAACATGTTTGAATGTTGAAAATGTCACACAGGTTGCGATTTTGACACTGTTTTGGTGCGTTTGGCATTATTTTGGCGCTATTCCCCCTGTTTCAGTGCTTTTCCCTTCTCTGTCTTTCCCTTTCTTTTAATACGTTTGTGTTAAATAGTGCCTCTGTTCAAACGCAGACTAGCGCTATTGTAACAAAACGTTGTACAAATCACCTTGTAACCAAAAAAAAAATAAAAAATTTAGGCTTGTAGAAGCCCACCAAATAGGCAGATTTTACTAACTATTTTTCTCTTTTGTGCAGATTTAAATTAGATTAAAGAGTAGATTTATATTTTTTACTAACTTGTTTTTGAAGTTGGTTTTAAAAATGAATTCACTTTTTATTTTGGTTTAAAATTAACTTCACATTTCAAATTTGGGCTTTTGAAAAAGAATCACACATTTGTTTGGGGCTCTTAAAAAGAATTTCATTGTTCAAAGGTAAAAAGAACCACAAACTTATACAAAAACAACTTTTTTTTTTTTTTTGCAAGTTAGGAAACAAACTTCGTTTTGGTGCTTAAAATCAACAAGGCAAATTTTATTTCTTGCATCAAGATAAAACTCACAATCCACACTTCCATTTTTGGTGCAAATAAAATTCACAATCAACTTGTCTCATTTTCAAAGCAATTTTACTTCATGCAAACGTGTTTTTCATTAAGTTGACCAGGATTTACAAATTCTAGTTTACTCAAACAATTGCCTTTGAAAATTAAAAAGAACACCATGATTGTTGGAGCAACATTTCCAAATAGTTAGATCACATTGCAATGATAGATTAAAAAGAACAGGTGTTTTTCGTGCTTGGCACACTTGTGCAAAGAGTTGGTCGAGTGGTCCTACTTCTAACACACACTATCCTCTCCCTTGGCTTTCGTGGTCCTAGGTGCAAGAGAAAAGTGTTAGTAACACTCACATTTTATCTTTTTAAGAGAGGTCTGCCAAGGGATCGATACTCTTAGGAACGACCTCGAGTGGTAAATCCTTCGAGCCGCTATAGAAATCAGGTGAGAGCGAAAGCTGTAGCCTTGGGTATAGTTGTTCCTACAGTGTAACTGGCCGAAAGGACAAATGGGCCCCACCACCAGTTACAAGGCTCTTAAGTGATTCACTGCAGAATGAACTTATGTCCAAAGCCATCGAACATGACTAAACACCTTTAAGTAGTAGCCCACCTGTTCTATTGATTGAGGATATTTGAGGTATAATTTAGTGCAAGAGCATAGATGGTTTTGCTCCCAAGATACTCACCATACATATTTCCTTGAGTAGAAACATAGCTTTTTGAAAGGTCACTTGTGGCTTGATAAAAGTGGTGACTCCCCCATCATAGGGATCATCTATTTGTTATGCTCGTGCAAGACTTAGTATATCACATCCTTACCTGCCACGGCGGGATTCATAAGGTATGTAGTACCAAAGTCGAAGAAATATCAAGATGTGGGCTAAATTTATCACAACTGGCCATCTGACCATAGGGATAAAGAGTGTTTGAAGTGTGTTCGTTTTACAGACCTAGTGCAAATTGAGCCGACTTCAGGCTTTGGAAATACACCTTAAAATAAATCTAAAGGAAGGGTCAAAAACAAGTCCAAGGATTGGGTTGATCTAGACCCATACTCATTTGTGCCTTTGAGGCTACAATTTTGTGTTTGTGTGCTTGCTTTGTTTTCTTGTCAAAGAAAAATCAGAAAATCAATCCCAAAAACAAAGTATTCATCCAACATCTGTCAACACAACCAAAAATACCAAAAACACAGTGCCAACAACGAAGAATCACATTTTATGACCATTCTTCACATCTTGCGAAAGAAGAAGTGTCATCAGAATATCACCTTGAAAAGGAGACCACTAAGCTCAAAGGCTTTGATAACAAGGAGGAAATTCTTCTATATCAATCGACAAATCTTTGTCTCCCATAGAGTCTTTCTACATCGCATGCGTCTATACCTTCAAGGTAAAACAAACGAGTTTGATTCAGAATCATTGAACCGCAGAGCTTTTATGCAATATAGAGCTTTGAGTTATCACAAAAATCAAGGAGGAACGATTAATCCCAACTTCTTCCCAAACATCTGTATCACCTACAACACAGCTCGAGAAATGCCACCAACGCCTGAAAGGGAAGAAGTAGAGTTTGTTCCATTTGTAACACAAAGTTTTTATTAAAGTTGAAAACAAAACATCCATCATCTCATTCATACATCATTTTTCCATCATCAATTCATCCCAAAACTCTCAAAACATTAAGAGGTTCTTGTCCCAAGATTCCTTTTTTAGATATTGCTTGAAATCAAACACATCACATCACTTTTAGATTGTTTCTACATCTAGGATAAGCTCATCCTAAGAGACACATCTACGCAGGTTAAAACTAGTTCATGAGTAAATCCTCTCATTGCTAGGTAGTCAAAATCTGTAACACATCTCAGATTTCTCTACACCTTATCACATCCAAACTCATCAAAACAAACAAGCAATTCAAAGAAAGAAATCTGGTTACATTTACCTTTAGAGTGCTAGAGATCTACAATCCACTAATCATCCATCTTTCATCGAACAACTCATCATCATCTTCAATCAACTTCAACACAAACTTGCAAACAAAATGGCTCAAACCCGATCGCGATCAAGGCAACGAGAAATAGAAATTGAGGAAGAAGAGGACAACCTCAATGAATTTCAAGAAGCACTTGGAGGAAATGTAAATGATGAAAACCCAAGTAGTCCCACTCCTTCAACAATCGAAAGGGTTCAGCATAACCCTCACTTTAACAGATTATTTGATGAAATTCTCAGGAGCAATGCGGATGCTCACTTCTTAAGACTTGCTCAAGAAGGAGCCAAACTCCCCTCAGACTTTGATCTTGCCCAAGTAAGACAAGCATCAGAAAGACAAAGTCGCCATGAGGAGGAAAGACGTAGAGATCCCATCAGATATAACATCCCTCGAGGTAACCCACCACCTCCTCCTCCAAATGAAATGGAGATGTTGCGGCAACAAGTCGCGAATCTCGCCCAACAACTTCATAGTGGTGTTAAGACCAATCAATTTTCACTTAACGACATCTGTCCCTATCCGTTTGATAGGAATCTTTATATGCCACCCTTTCCACGCGGGTTTGAAACACCCAAATTTGAAAAATATAGAGGAAAGGGGGATCCCCGTGATCATCTCCGAGAATTTCATTCTGCTTGTCTTGAAGTAGCTTATGAGGACACATACCTAATGCGCCTTTTTCCCCAAAGCTTGGGAGGAACAACCACATCATGGTTTTCCCGACTTCCAGGTGGCATTAGAACATTTGAGGAACTCATCCAGAAGTTCCTATCTCATTACTCTTATAATATTGAACGTGACATCACCATGGCTGATCTATGCAACACCAAACAAAAACCAGGTGAATTATTCGCAGTATTCCTGCAACGATGGCGCCAAATGTCTAGCAGACGTTCTCTTCAGTTACCTGAACGAGAACTAGTGGAAATTTTCATTTCCAACTTAAACGAAGAAATGGAATTTCACCTGGATGTCAAAGACACAGACTCTTTTAACGATATGATCACCAAGGGTATAAAATGTGAAAGGGCACTCATCAAAAAAGGACTCATCAAAATCTTTAATGAACCAAAAGATGCTCCTCGCCCGCGCTTCAATAGCGATAAACCGAACTTCTGGAACAAGAATAAGAACATCGTCAACGATGGAGTTGTGGATGCTCGGACTGTCCAAAATGCACAACCTGTGGTTCGGTTTGCAGGACAAAATCCTCCACCTCAAAATAACACAAATGTTCCTCTTAATCAAGGTCGCATCACATCTCATGATGAACCAAGACCTCGTCCACAAAAACAAAAACGCACATACACTCCCTTAGGGGAACCCATTGAAACAGTGTTGCGACAACTCCTCTCTCAAAATTTGGTCACTCTACCTAAGCTATCAAACTATGAGCCTCAAGTCAAACCAGCATGGTGGAAAGATACTGAACACTGTGAGTTCCATCAAGGAAGAGGACACAAGACAAGTAATTGTCACCGATTGAAAGATCTCATTCAGGATCTTATTGACCGAGGAGAAATTGAAATTGAAGGGCATGACCCAAAAACAACCAATAATGATCATCAGATGTTCAAGAATCCACTTCCATCGCAAGATCAAAGGGGTCCTTCGACGTCCAGTCGAGGTCCTGATACCACTGATTATACACAAGCTGCATATAATTACACTGTAAATCACCTGTATGATGCCAGTGAACAAATTGCAACCATAACCTTCAAAAATCCCACCTCAAATTGCAATGTTGTTACACGTCGTGGCAAGGTCACCATCAAGGCAGCTCCACAAGGCACCACCTTCATCCCAAAGCAGTACAATCTTGTGGAACAATTAGACAAAACCCCTGCACTTATATCCATTTTGGAGCTTTTGCGTCTGTCACCCTCTCATAAAACAATCTTGGATCAAGCACTCCAAGAGGCGTCAGTCCCTGCAAATCTAAATACGGACCAATTTCAAGCCATGGTTGGAAATCTAAAGTCATCACCTTGTCTCACTTTTTCTGAAAGTGACAACTCTTCCTTCCAGCAACCTCATAACGCCTCACTCCACATTGAAGGCTTCGTCAACCAACACAGGATCAAGCGAGTCTTGATTGATAATGGAGCAGGCCTAAACATTTGCACACTACAGTTGGTCACAGCATTGGGATATGCAATAGAATCAGTGGATCCTCGTAAGAAGATCACCATCAAAGCCTATGATGATGCAGAGCGTTCATCCAAAGGAGCTGTGGTACTACCAATCCGAGTGGGCCCTGTGGTAAAGCACATCATCTGTCAGGTTCTGGACCTTCCTCTGCCATATAATCTATTATTAGGGAGACCTTGGATACATGCCATGCAAGCCATTCCATCTACCTACCATCAATGTATCAAGTTCCCACATAATGGTGCAGAGATCACAATCTTGGGCGATGCAAATCCCTTTGCGTTTTGCCATAATATCAGCCATCAACCAGAGATTACTGTTCCTAATAATAGGGAAGCCATTTCCTCCACATCATATGTAAATCCCGCCTCTCTTGCCAGTTCGAACACCCCTATACCCAAGCAAGAAAAGCTTAAGATGAAAGTCGCAGAGGAAGGTCCTGGAGAATACAACTTGAGTCAGCTCTTTTGTGTGGGACAAATGCCCACTTCTCCAAGAACACATGGTAAACCACAACAGTTGCTCCAGCAACCACTAATCATGCCTGCATGTGCCTTAACGCCTTTCATCCTTGGAAAGAGTCAAGAGGAAGAAACACAAGATGAGGACCTAGCGGACTGGATCTATAAGGATCCCATCACCACCAACATACCGCGAGTTACACTTCCTACGGAACAATATGGCAAAGGCCTCCTCATTATGCAAAGAATGGGATATGATGGTCAGAGTGCTTTGGGATACTGCAAACAAGGACGACATGAACCACTGCTGCCAGAGTTCAAGCCCAAAGGTAATACAGGCCTAGGCTTTGAAAAAGAGATCCTTCCTAAACTCAGATTTAAAGGAAAACCTAGCAAACCATTTTGCCCACCTACTGTAAAGAGGACACCTTTCATAATCAAAGCACCATCAAGCAATATTGTCACTGCCCCATCAAGGCTCACAAACCCACCGCAACCGTCATCAGTGCCAAAAATCCCACCAATCGAACTAGTAATCCCATCCACAGCAGTCATCACATCAATAAAACCATTCATAGCAGCAACTATATTGGAACCCGTAGCAGCATCTATGGCACCAGCCGTTCCAATAGAAGCCACTAAATCAACCCTTTCGATACTTCCAGTGATAGATCCTTTAAATCCTATCACGATTCCTGCAGCACCGATCACTACAAGGATACATAAACCAATCACACCTGCCGTGTTTAACTCCAAAGACATCCCAGTATGGTATAGCAATCGGATGCTGGAGAGTGATTCAGAGACCGACTCACATGAGTGGGAATTCGATTCAGTGCAACTTAACACTTCAGATGAGGAAGACACATCACCACCTCCACCCCGCAAAGACATCCCTGTTTACGGAGAAGCACAGATAAAGACCACTTGGGTACCTGAGCTGGAAACATCTTCCACAGACCCTACGTCTCATCCTACGCCTGATTCTGACAGGGAGAGTACCATCAACGACCTTCACCACACTGTCTTAACCCTCACTGATACATCTCCCGCACTTACTTTAATCGATGAAGTAATGCCCATTATCCACCCTGAACTCATCGAATGGAACCAACCAAATCCCCCATGTCTTGACCTCTTCCAAAATGATGAGGCTATCATTGACTTTTTGGAATTAAGGGATAATCTACCAAGCGGGGATCACAAAGCTGGATTCGCCATTGAACTTAATAGCGCAGCATACTTCGGGGCGGATGCCAAACCCTTCAGCTGCAAAAATATAACATTAAAACATGGATCTTCTAGTGAAAACCACACTGTGGCACTGTTTGATCCAACAAAAGTAAAAAGAAAGAGCGTATCCAACGGTGAAAACCTCTCTGAGGCGCCTGAGGATGAAGGGTTTGACATTCTCCCTGCTAATACACAACAGGAACGATCAACGATCCTCATTGAGGAGACCAAAGAATACAATGTGGGGACTCCTGAAAACCCTCATATCATACATCTGGCATCTCTTCTCACTCCAGAGGAACAACCTCAATTCATAGAGTTCTTCCAGAAGCGTCAGATCAACTTCGCATGGTCATATGCAGACATGCCTGGGCTTGATCCTGATTTAGTCATGCATCATCTCACAGTAGCAAAAGGAGCCAAACCTATCAAGCAGAAGCTTCGTAAGATGCATCCTCAGATTGCCGTGCTAGTCAAAACAGAACTCAAGAAACTCCTGCATGTTGGTTTCATTAGACCAATTGATTATGCAGAATGGATCTCCAATATTGTGCCTGTCGGCAAACCAAAAGGGGGCATCCGCATTTGTACTGACTTCAGAGATCTAAATAAGGCATGTCCTAAGGATGACTTTCCCCTACCAAATATCGACATCATAGTGGATCTAACAGCAGGACATGCCATGCTTTCACTCATGGATGGCTTTTCAGGATACAATCAAATAAAGATCGCACCAGAGGATCAACATAAGACAGCCTTCACATGTCCATGGGGCACATACTGCTGGAATGTAATGCCTTTTGGTCTAAAGAATGCAGGAGCGACCTATCAACGAGCAATGACCACCATCTTCCATGACATGATGCATACTATGATGGAAGATTATGTGGATGATTTACTAGCAAAATCACTCACAAGAGAAGGACATCTCCATATCTTAGATCAAATCTTTGATAGACTGGAACAGTACCATGTTCGACTCAACCCAAAGAAATGTGTCTTCGGAGTGACCTCCGGGAAGCTTCTAGGATACATTGTCTCAAGCAAAGGTATTGAGGTCGATCCAGCAAAGGTTAAGGCAATAATGGACATGCCACCTCCAAAGAATATCAGTCAGCTAAGAACACTACAAGGATGGCTTCAATCTATCCGCAGATTCATTGCACAATTGGCTGATAAGTGTCACCCATTCACACACCTGCTACACAAGAACATCCGCTTTCAGTGGGATGATAGATGCCAGCAAGCATTTCAGGCGCTTAAAGACTATCTCATGAATCCACCATTGCTGATGCCACCAGATCCAAGTAGACCATTGTTACTTTATATCTCAGCAACCAGTACAGCATTGGGTGTGCTACTGGCACAACATAATGCAGAAGGAAAAGAGTGTGCTATTTACTACATCTCTCGCACACTGGTGGGCTATGAACTCAATTACACGCCTATTGAGCGAGCTTGCCTAGCAGTAATCTTAGCAGCCACTAAACTGAGGCACTATCTGTTGACACACAAGGTGCAACTCATTGCAAAGATTGATCCACTCAAGTATTTACTTAGCAAAGCAGCATTGACAGGTCACTTAGCCAAATGGGTGATGATTCTAAGTGAATTTGATATTGAGTATGTGGACCGTAAAGCTATCAAAGGTCAGGTTATTGCAGATCAGTTGGCCGATGCACCTCTCATAGGTGATCATCCTCTCATTTCCAATTTTCCAGATGAAGAGATATTCATGATTACAGAAGCACAGTCATGGAAATTATACTTTGATGGTTCATACACTAGGCACGGCTCGGGGGCAGGCATTCTGTTTATCACACCTCAAGGTGATAGCATCCCGAAGTCTTACAGGCTCACATTTCCATGCACAAACAACATAGCAGAGTATGAGGCCTTGATCACAGGACTCAGGTTAGCCGTACAATGGAAATTACAAGAACTACAAGTATATGGCGACTCACAACTGGTCATTCGACAAGCAACTAATGAATATCAGACCAAAGATGATAAACTCATGCCATACAAGCAAATGGTGGACAGTCTAAAGACATCATTTACTACTATCACTTTTGAGCAGATACCAAGAGATCAGAATCGAGCTGCTGACGCTATGGCTACCATCGCATCTCTACTAGATCTTCCACAGAATTCAACACGCTACGAGTTCTTGGTAGAACAACTTTGGATTCCCGCTTATGATATCCCCGAATCTGAAATGATATGTTGCCTTGTTGGTTCTGAATCCCCATGGTACGGTGAGTTCTACACCTATCTCCGCGATCACACCCTTCCTCCCAACCAATCAAATAACCAACGTAAAACCTTCATTCGCCAAACTGCTCGATATACCATTATTGCCGAAACCCTATACCAACGCAGTCTTGATGGTACTCTCCTTCGATGTCTAGAACAAGGTGAGATAACAAAGGCTTTAGAAGAGGTACATGAAGGAATTTGCGGGACTCACTCAAGTGGTCCATCACTAGCCAAGAAGATCATGCGAGCTGGATACTATTGGCCATCTATGGAAAAGGATTCCTACTACTTTGTTAGGAAGTGCAAAAAATGTCAAGTTCATGGCGACCTAATACATGCACCAGCTCAAGAACTGCAACCAATCACAACACCATGGCCTTTTTGTCAATGGGGTCTTGATCTTGTGGGTAAAATCCATCCATCTTCATCCAATGGCCATAAATTCATTATTACCGCCACCGAATATTTCACCAAGTGGATCGAAGCTGTTCCACTTACCCAAGCCACCGGCAAGCAGATCGCCTCATTCATCCTCAATTACATCATCTGTCGGTATGGTGTGCCCATGTCCATTGTCACAGATAACGGTCTTCCTTTCAAAAATCAGGATGTCCGTGAGCTTTGTGATAAATTTCATATCCAACACCGCTTTTCCACTCCCTATTACCCACAAGGCAATGGTCAGGCCGAAGCATCCAATAAAAACATATTGAGAATCCTAAAGAAGACAGTCAATGATGCCGGTCGTGATTGGCATGTTCAACTAAATCCAGCGCTATGGGCATATCGAACTAGCATTCGGACCCCTACAGGTGCAACTCCTTACTCATTGGTCTATGGTGCTGAAGCTATCCTACCTATTGAGGTTGAGATACCATCATTACGAGTTTCCTTGCATAATCTCATCGATGATGACGCATACAGAGTATCCCGTCTTCAGGACTTAGAGTTACTTGATGAGAAACGACAAGCTGCATACAATCACCTCAAAGCCTATCAGTAGCGCATGAGCAGAAGCTACAATCACCGAGTTAGACCTCGTACATTTGAGGTAGGCGATCTTGTTCTACGAGAGAATCCTCGCAACCAACCAAACAGAGAACATCAAGGCAAGTTTGAATCAAACTGGTTGGGCCCATATGTTGTCACTGCTGTATTCGGGTCCGGGGCATATCAGTTGGCTACATCAGAAGGAGAACCGCTCGCAGATCCAATCAACAGCATGCACCTCAAACGGTTTTATACCTAAGGTGTACAGAGCATCAGGCTCCCCTGCATACCACAAAATACCAAAAACATTCACAAAAAAACACCACAAAATACCAAAAACATTCACAAAAAAACACCACAAAATACCAAAAACATTCAAAAAAATGTCCTGAAGAAAATACAAAAACATTCAAAAAAGTAAAGAAAAATCATGCATCCAAACGGTGAACAACCACTCCGGTGGCACCTTGGGTAAGTGCGATGGTGAAAACCTGGCAAACAGGCGCCACTCGTAAAGGCAATGGCTCCAGTATCTTTCAGACTCGTTGCGATCACATTCATGCACACACACATCCATCCATCCCAACCATGGCTCGTTATTTGATCTACAATTAAGAAAGTATTCCATGCATCTAGCATCCCACCTTTTCATAGTCAGGTCTACAAACTGGGGGCAATACCCTTACCCTAGTGATGGAAGTGGATTCTACATTGTCTTATATATCATTATGCTCTTCATTTAGGCAATCTTCAGAAAATATCAAAAACATTCAAAAATGACTCTCAAAATACCAAAAACATTCAAAATTGTTTCACAAAATCCAAAAAACATCAGAAAACCCATCAAAAATCACACAAAAACATGGCAACACATTGTACATATTCATCCATGCAGATACCAAAACAAGCATTGACAAATACTCACACAAATGACCACTTATCACTCGACCAAAACAATCAACATCAACAATCCAAACTGTCTTAAACAAGGATGCATCCTTCCTTACCAAAACAAAGACAAAAGTGACATTTTCTTTGACAAGAAAATTATGTTAAGCTATCAAATACTTGGTTGATTTGTGAGTACAATCGTTTGTTTATCTGTATCAGGATCTTGCAGCATTGTTTTGTATCGTTTGCGCATTATTTCCGATGAAGTTCTGGGGCATGTACTAATGGTGTCTACGTGGGAAGTTCACTAGGCTACGTGATCTTATGCCAAATGCAATCATAGATCACTCCGGCTTGCTGACTACAGCGTATACCTCGACCATATGAGCATGAACCATTACCAAGGATCCTTATTCTTTATTCTTTATGTATATATTGTTTGTTTGCAGGTGCAATGCTCTTCCTTTGGTTCCTCCTACCTCATCCAATTTGGATAAAGGTTTTTATTTCTTAGTACGGTATGCACTTGTCTCAGGATATGATCAGCCTAAGATCAAGGAGGACGATCCAAGTCATGCATGAAAGGAGATAATCCTTATCTGTTCTGCAAGCAATACTCAGGTCAACTTGATCCATTATATCAAGTTGCTTGTATTAACTTGCTATATCAAAATCCATGTAAGAAATACTCTGGTCATCTTGAATCTTTATGTCAAGTTGCTTGTATTTTCTTACAACATTTTAAAGCTCAATGATGAAAAATAAAGCACCATGGATCGTCATTCCATCTCATCTGTATATATTGCATTTCGTTGCATTCCACCCATCCATACATTCATAATAGCTGCATATCATGCATACATAGTCATAATAATGCATACTCTATTTTACTCATCTTCTTCCATAGGACTCGGTCCTAGTCCTCCATTTCTTCTATCTAACATCAAATCCCCCCTCACCCTCCTTATCTTGATCATCACCATCACATACCCTACATCGTGTCCTAATCAACTTAATCAAGCCATGTTCATCACCATCCATCTCTAAATAGGAGGGATTGTGTTTCCTATGCTAAGTCATCCAATAAGCCAAACAAGTTACTCTCTCTGCACAGGTACCTCGACTCACACACACCTAGACTATCAACAGATACTCTGATCAAGAATCTTCGGGTCTCAACAGGTAATCGATCATGGTAATCCTAGACTACATCAGGCATTTATCATAATGACCTAGTCTCAACGGGGCTGCCATGATTCCCCACAACCATCCATCACATGCACACACTATCAATTGATCAACCAATCAAACACAATCCAATGGACAATTACATCAATTGTCTACGTCTCAACGAGTATTTTGCTTCATATACCTTGACTTCATCGGACAATTACATCAATTGTCTAAGTCACCATCAGGTCACTTTGATTCACTTACTCAGACTTTATCATGTCCAAGCGACCAACTGACATCAACTGTCATGCTTTGACTTGACCGGGGCAATTAAACCGATTGCACCAGATTGTCCAACCAATTTTGATCAATTGTATAGCATCAATCAAAACCCCACACTACATCTGCTATGTATCTCTTGCATGACCTCAGGGTACTCGCTGGCTTGTTGTTTCTTCATATTCACTCCATTTTCTCCCATTCTTTCATCATTAGTTCTAATTTCTTCTATTCTACCTCCCCTCCACTTTTCATTCTTTTTCGAGAGATCGCCCGATTTTTCAAAAAAAATTTGGCCCATCTCTCGAGGGGGCATACCACCCATTAAATTTACATTTTATGGGGCATTTCTTCACACCTATTTTTCTTTCTTTGAAACGACGCGATAAACCACACCGTCTCAAAGAGGGGCAAATGTAGTCACATAAATTTGTCCACTTAATTAAATGAATACTTAGTATTTATTTGATTATTTAACCATCAATTAATAATTAATTAAATTAATATTTAATTAATTCATCTTAACCCTATTCTCCTATTAATTAAATAAATTATTCAATTTATTTGATTTAATTCACTTAACCAAATTCAGACCATTAATTAAATAAATAAATCATATTTATTTAATTAAATCTTCTCTCACATTTAAATAAATTAATATTTATTTAAAACCCCCAAAATCCCACCTCTCACATTTAAATAAATAAATCATTTATTTAAATCACCTTTATCCTCCACCCACTTGCATTTTCCTACAAATACAAGTTGCACAATTATTTTAAATAAATCATTTATTTAAATCACCTTTATCCTCCACCCACTTGTATTTTCCTACAAAAGCAAGTTGCACAACTATTTTAAATAAATTATTTATTTAAAATCCTATTTATCCTCACCCACTTGAAACCTTTAATGGTTTCCCTTAAAGTAGTCAAACTTGATGGCTTTAAAGTCTTCAAACTTGATGGCTTCCTTTTATAGTCTTCTTAAGACTTTAATGGTTTTCCTTAAAGTCTTCAAGCCTTTAATGGTTTCCCTCAAAGTCTTCAAGCATTTTAATGCTTTATCTTCATTTTTCTCATTTAAATAAATTAATATTTATTTGAATATTTATCCAAATGCAAATTACACCATTTAATTGAAATAAATGATTTTATTTTAATTGAAAATACCAAAATTTCTCCCACTTGCATTTTCCTACAAAATCCACTTGTATGCCTAAACCCCTTCTAGATTCTTCTAAACCCTTCCTAATTAGCCTAAATCCATCCCTTAAATATTGTCACATTCCTAAGCAAATTGGAGTCACTTCTCAAAGACTCCAAAGTCTTTGAAAAGCAATTAATGCTTTGTGTGTTCAACAAATTAACCCTCAAAGTCTTGGATAACCTTTGAAAGCTTCCAACCTTCAACCACTAAATGGCTCAAAGTCTTTGATAACCATTGAAGGCTTTCAACCTTCAACCACTTAATCCCCAAAGTCTCCAATAACCATTAATGGTTACCTCAAACCCTCCCACATGGTTAAAACATTTGTTTTGACTCAACCTCTACCCAACCCAAGGGTCTCATCAAGCCTTTAATGCTTTGACCATGATTATCTCTTAAACATTTGCACAAAGGTTTATCCTTGGATTAACTCTTAATCCAATGGGTAATCTTAATTTAGACTTGACCCTTACCTTCTAGATAACCATGAGGTCTTCTCAGGCCTTTAATGCCTCCAACCTCTTCTCTCAACCCAATCCTATGTTGAAACTTGTCACCATTTTATTGGTGCCAATTGTGCACATGGATCCCCAACTTTCAAACTTGGCCCTTGATTAAACCATTCAATCTTAACCCTTCATTTCCCCATTTCTTCTATAAATAGAACCCTTCTCCTCAAGCAAAAGGAGAAGCATTTTAGAGTATTGTTGTTATACTGGCATTAGCATAGAGCTTTTTCATAGCATCACTATCTACTCTAGCATAGTATTTAGCTTTTCATTTCATATTTGAAGCTTAGTATTAAATCTCAATCCTCCATAAGCATCCATAGTGCAAAAAGATGCTGAGAGCTACACTCATTTGGGACTTGGAGAGGAGAGGAACAAGGGAGGAGCAACTATGAGCATCTTGATTAGCTATTTCATTTTATGTTTATATGCTTTCTATTTCATGCTTAATATCTCTCTTGATATGCCTGTTTAGGATAATCTTTTGTTGTTAACACTAACGTTTGTTTCTTGTGCTCTTGTGTGTGTTGCCATCAAACAGATTTTCTAATCCTTTTTGCAGAGCATCATAATCTAATAAGCATTTTAGAGTATTTATGTTATCATTAATTTAAATCATTAACTAGTATATCATGTTAGGATAGTATTGCTACTAATTTTGTCATCTTATAATCTAGTTTAACTCATTCATAGAATCATGCATAAATAAGATGCATTTCATGTTAAAATCAATCTAAAGCATCCCTCATTCTTGCATTCGTCATCCCTAAGTCACTTTTCTCAGTGATCTGAGAGCAAAGGCATCGGCTTGAGGGATCTTGTGAGATAGAGAACCATGGAACCTACCTTGGGAAGTTGAGTCATTCTTCATGACTCCATAACTTGCACCAAGAAGTCTTGTGGGTATGTGAACAAGCTCTTTGAGACCACATTTTCACTTTTTCAGTTTCATTGACCCACTTTTCCCGCACACATTTCTGGCGCCCACCGTGGGGCACTACCCCATTAATCAAATTGGGTTTTAAAAATAATCACTTTTGCAGGTACACAGGAAACAGGAATCAGTGCGTAGGTGTAAAGCGGAAAAATCGAACCCTAGGTGTTCCTCCCCCCCCACTCCAAGGAGAGAGAAAGGAGGGTCACTAGGCTTAACGGTTTTCACTTAGGAGAGACTTTACATTCAAAAGAGGGGTTGAAACCCACAAGATCCAATCCCACACAATGCAAGACTAGATTTTAAATGAGTTTCAAGGGTTAAGACATCAAGGATACCCTCTTTTGTAAAGAATGTAGATGGAATGATTGAACCAGGAATGTATGTAGAAGCAAGAAAGATTCGCTTGTAAATGGAGATAGGGATATGGGATGAAGCTATAGACCTGGAATTAGCAGTAAAATGTCAAGACAATGTTGTTCTGCAAATTTGAGCGAAATTTGACGGGACGATGGCGCCCGGAGTGCACACGGTCCTCCGAAAAATCCGTGAAATGAAGGGGGATCTGTTCGTCTCTGCACAAGGATTCCAGATCTTCAATTATAGCCGCGTACCTGCAACCTACACACAGAAAAGAGAGGAAAATTAGGGCGTTAGGGATTAGGGGTTTGCCTTTAGGTCAAACCCCGGTTTTGGAATTAACCAAGAAATGAGAATGTTGTAAATGTAAATGTTTGTAATGTAAACAAGTACTGATACCTTGTTGTAAGAATGTTTGTATTCTTACATGCAAAGGTGTAATGTATGTTGTATGTTATGTGTTGTAAGTGATCTCCTCTTCAATGGTTGAATCCTTGTCTTGAATGCAACACTTAGCCTTGAATGGAGACTTAGAATGCTCAATTGCTTGAAGGAATGCTTGAATGCTTGAATGTTTGAATGTTTGAATATCGCTTCTGCGTCTTGCTTTTGCTTATTTTCTTCCTCTCTCCCTTTCTAGGAGAGGAAAAGTAGTTTATATACTTGTTAATTAGGGTTGAGAGACTGATTTTCCCGACCTTAGGCTGACCTAGAAACATTATTTTCCAATTTGCAAACTTCAAGACCCGATGCCCAACAAGAGACCGAGCCCAAAATAGGGCCAGGGACCAGGGTGCTGGGCACCATGGTCCCACCTCCCGGGGCAGCAGGGTGCAAGGAGGGATCAGGCCAAGGTGCAAAAAGATGCAGTTTTTGGTGTCACAAGCAAGTTTCAGGGTCTCCATTCAGGTTCAACGTTGCGCCGCTATCGTGAAGACCCAAATGCAGTCGAAATTGCAAGTGTCACAATTTTAGGATGCCACATTTAGCCCCCACTTTAGCGGGAGTATAAGCGTACGCCCATACTTTCGGTAAAGTACAAGGAAACAACATTGAAAGACTTTCACCACGTCAAGGAGGCAAGATACACCAAGCCCCCAGTGGACTAAGGATCTTACGACTTCGATTGACAAAGTAAAAGGGAAGATCACGAGGGAGAACCATGACTGTCAGTAGTAAGGTTCCCTCACTATGAGTCATGTAAGAAAAATATCAAAAATTTTCAAGGCAAAGCTAAGTTCACCAAGAAATTTTCAAGTATCTTGAAGAGATATGAACGGGGTGTATGCCCCCCTACGTTAAAGCGATCGCACATTCCTCACCAGGGGTGATTGCTTTAAGGTAGTGATACATATAAGAAAAAAAAAAGGGAAAGGAGCACGTTATCACAAGGATTTAGCCCCCAAGTGTGAGATAAGCCCAAGGATAATAGACACAAAACACAAAGCACGAGGTGACTTCGCTTTCCTTGGGGTCAGTATGCTATATGATAATTCATGTATATCATATGTATGTATGCATAATTGTTCTTCATTCCCCAATCAAGGAAGGTCACCTGGAAGAAGGGAACACATGTGTCCTTTGAGTCAACATGAGAGAGACCAAAAGAGATCTCAATGTTTTGCATCGTCCTCAAGTAGACAACACTAAGGACAACAAATAGAAGAATGAGAATAACACATAGAAGAAGTAACAAAAGAGATCAAGAGAGGAGGAGAGAGTCTGCTATGCTAATGAAACTAGTCCAGCACGTCATCTACCCCCCGATCTTGCTGATCAATATTTCGGGAAGGCGAGAAACACGCTAGAGGAGGAACATCCAACACAGCAGATGGAGCTATCACAAGATCCAAACAAGGGCTATGTTCATGTTCGAAGCCACGTTGTTCTTGTCTAGGAGCTAGGATAAGTGCTTTAGAAAATTCGTTAGATAAATGGTTATCAACATCAACATATTCATATTCACTATTAGAATGAAAAGAAGTAACATTTTCATCATGAATAACATTTTCATCTATATCATCATCAAGATTTACAAAAATAGGATCTTTAACTCGCACAGGATCAAAACCATCATGCATCTTATGTTTAGGGGATTTTGGCTCAATTTTCGGCTGAGGAGAAAATGGAATAATACTAGCTGAAGGTGTTTTGGGGGATTGCAAAGTTTGAGAAGCAGCTGCCTGAGCTCTAAGACGACGCTTTCATCAGCGTTCACATGCAGAACGATTTCGTCTAGTCTTAGTAGGAATTTGAGAAGATTGAGGAGGAAGAATGTTCTCGTCCTTATCACTTGGGTGTTTAGGTTGTGGTCTCTTAGGTTGAATAATAGGAGAAGAGGAAGGTCTCTTCTCTCCATAAGAGGAAGGAGGAGGAACTACTCCATATAAAGGAGGAATATTTGGTTTAGGAAGGAGACCAAGTCCATCATGACGAGGAGGTATAGGTCTACTTTTAGAAAGTTTATTAGATATGGGCATAATCACATTCATAGGGATGGGTTGGGAATCTTCTTGAGGAAAGACATTAGTTTTATCTTTCAAAGGAAGAACTTCCTTCTCAAGAATGATAGGAATATCAAGTTTGGGTGTTCTAGGTTCACTTAGAGATAGGATCATATCTTTTTTCCACTTTTGATAAGATTTGAAAAGATGATCACTCCACAGTGGAAGAGATTGGAATTGTTTAGGCCAAAAATAATCAATAGGAACGCTAGAAGTTCTTTCAGTTGGTTTAAAGAGACTATGATTGACAGTAACAACTTCACCATTATGGGGAAATTTCAAACACTTATGAATAGGGGAAGCAGATAACCAAGGATAGCCTAGCTTCACATGAAATTGTTTGGACGATGGAATAATAGCAAAGCTCACATCAAGGGATTTGTTATGAACCTCAATAGGTAATGTAATAGAACCAATTGCAGGAGAAGAAAATGCATCAAATAATTTCACAAGCACATTTGTTTCGTCATAGATCACTTGATTCAATTGCAAAGTAAAAAGAAATTCTTCAGTAATGACATTAACCATACAAGAAGGATCAATAAGCACTCCACGGCAAGGTGTATTTTTGACTTTTGCAACTATATATAAAGGACCATTAGGTGCCCTGATAGTTTCACTAGAATCAAATGTGATGGAAGGCTCTTCAGGGATTTTCTGCTGCTCTACAAAGTTAATCACATTCGGAGTCATAGACACAAGACTATCAGGTGAGAAAGAGGAATCATTAGTCTCAATCACATTAGAGGTATGAGAAGGTAATGGATCAGTAAAAATCTTAAGATTTTGGTTAGGAGGAGCTACAGATGTGTTGCCTTTGTCATTCACACCAGAAACAGAGATAGTATTATTATCAATCAAATCTTGAATTTCACCCTTTAAAGCAAAACATTTTTCAGTATCATGCCCAGGTTGACGATGAAATTGACAAAAAGATTTGTTATCAAAATAGGGTGAATTAATCTTTGTAGGATCTATTTGCTTTATAGGAGGAAGAGTGAGCACATTTTGTTCCAATAACTTATTCATAATACTATGCAATGATTCGTTCAAAGGAGTAAACTTTCTTTCTTTCTTGAAAAAATTTAGAAATAGGAGGCACACCTGATGCTGCATTCACATTGTTGTTGATGATGTTTTCATTGAATTTAATGGACTCTCTATTTGGTTTAAACTTCCCAAATGGTTGTTGACTACTATCACCCTTATCACTCGGAGCCATAGGATTTGCTTGTTCCATTTGACTCACAGTTAGTTGATAATTGTGAAGAGTTGCGCACAACTGTTGGAAAGAAGTAAACTCAGAAAACAGAAGTTTTTCTCTAATATCTTTTTGTAGATTAGAAATAAAGATTCTTTGAATATCATTGTCAGGTACTGGAAAAGAAATTTGAGCATACAAATGCTTATATCTACCAATGAAATCAGTCACTTTCTTTTTAACACCTTGTTTACAATGCATTAAATCGATCAAAGTAACTTTAGGACTTATATTGTTTTGAAATTGTTGAATAAAAGCATTTGCAAGTTGTTCGGAAGAATTAATAGAATAAGAAGGCAATGAGCAATACCATTGTAGGGCTTTATCTCTTAATGTTCTAGTAAACAGTTTTGCAAGCAACCTTTGGTCATAAGCAAAATCAGTACATATTGTTTGAAAGGTCTTAACATGTGTTAGAGGATCGCCCCTACCATTATAAAGCTCCAAATGCGGGATTTCAACATGTTTAGGGGGGATAGCTTGAACAATGTCAAGAGAAAGTGGGCTTGCAACATCAAATGTGGGCACACTAAACTTAGATTGATTCATAGAGGCAATTTGTTGCTGTAAAGAAAAGACAGTTTATGCAAGATTGTTAATGGTCGCTTCAGTCGAAGAGTTCATATTAGACGTGTTAGATTGTGATGGAGGTATTATGTTATTGAGAGAAGGTATTGATTGAGAGTAAGGTGGTGGGACACTATGATAGTTAGTCATAGGGGATGATTGGAAAGGAGGAACACTACAAGGAGGAATGGAGTAATTAAATGAATTGCCCCCTTGCGTGGTGTTTATTTGTGGAGATGAAATAGGAACACTCATTGAAGGAATGAATGAAGAAGTTGGATTGAATGAAGGAAGAGGGTTGATTGAAGAAGAGGGATTGCCCCCATGACTGGTGATCATAGGTGGAATGTCTTGTACTGAAGTAGTCATTATGTTTGATGTAAAAGTAGGTATACTAGCAATAGAAGTTGTCAAAGGAATAGAATGATTAACTTGAGTAGGAGGTTGTGTATAACCTAAAGTTTCAGCACAACTCTTCATAGGCATCACATTCGAATCCACAATGTGTGCAATACCACACAAAATATCAATTCCATTCTTATCACTTTGAACCATACATTTTAGACCCTCAATTAATGAAAGAGCTTGACTATCAGGGTATTCTTGAGACATCCATTGTCGAAAATCATCAAATTGGTTATCCAATTTTGAAAGTTGTTCTACAGAAACCTCATGGAGAGCTTCTTCATCATTAAGAGGATTAGAGGAATTACCCATGTCCTCGTTAAAAAGGCCATTCAAATTACGTTCCATCTCCTCAGTAATTAAACCTTGGAAAGACTTAATTCTAAGGCTTCGTCTAACAGGAATAGTGTAAGTAGGGCTTATTGTTGTAAAACTCATGCACTAAAGGGAGAGAGAAGATTTTGAATTTTAGAGGTGGCAAATTTCAATAAAATCAGCCAATCTCCTAGATTTAAGCTGTTAAATACAATCAGGACAATCTCCCAAAATTTTGAAAAAATGTCGGGGACCGTGGCGAACGGAGTGCACACGGTCCTCGCAACTTTTTTCAAAATTTTCAGGGGTGAAAGTTATGATGATTTTAAAGCTAATCTTAAAAAATTGAGTGATTTTACGATCTGTAGCTAGGCCAAATTAAAGTTGCAATCTCAAAATTGAACCCTACCAAGATTGTTGAAAAATACAAATTCTGAATTTTGAAAAAGAGAGGGAAACTGAAATTTTGAATTTTATGATTTTAGAGGGAATACTGAAAGCAATGCAGGCTTTGAAATTTAAAAGTTGACTCAATTTCATGCAAAATTCAAATTTGAAAGGGGAAACCAAAGTTGCTGTAATTAAACACTTAATTTCAAAAGTCACAAATTGTAAAAATTTGAATAAAGCACTGAAATTTCGAATGAATGCCAACACACTTTTCAGATGTAGGACTGTAAGAAACACAATTTTGATATGAATTTTAATTTCAACAATTTTTGAATGATTATAAGCCTTTATCCAAGCAATCACTAGACCAACTTTGACTTTAATTTTGAAAGTGTTAGAATTGATGAAATCAGCCAAAATTCTGGATTTTAGCAGAAAAATACAGTAAGATCTAGCTCCCGAAATTTTGGAAAAAATGTCGGGGACGATGGCACTCGAGGTGCACACGGTCCTCGCAACTTTTTTCCAAATTTTCAGGGATGAGAGATATTGTGATTTTGTTGCGGAATCCAAAGTTACAGCCGATTTGGAGGTGTTTTGATCAGTGAAATCATCAGTCAAAGGCTGAATCAAGAGGGTTTTAAAAACTAGGGTTTTGACACTTAACCAATTAATTTTCAGAATTAAAGCACAAATATGAATTGACAATTTGCAGTGGAAGGATAGATCTGAAACAAGCATTAACAATTAAACATTTCACAAGCTCAATTACTAAAAAGAAAATTTTAGGGTTTTTATGCAATTAACCTCTAAAATTTGCAAAAGATCAAACATGGAAATGTAATTAAGGAAGCAAATTTTTCAGATCTAACCATGAATAATCAGAATTAGGATGTTCACGTCGAGTTCACCAAAATGTAAAGCGAAAAAATCGAACCCTAGGTGTTCCTCCCCCCCACTCTAAGGAGAGAGAAAGGAGGGTCACTAGGCTTGACGGTTTTCACTTAGGAGAGACTTTACATTCAAAAGAGGGGTTGAAACCCACAAGATCCAATCCCACACAATGCAAGACTGGATTTTAAATGAGTTTCAAGGGTTAAGACATCAAGGATACCCTCTTTTGTAAAGAATGTAGATGGAATGATTGAACCAGGAATGTATGTAGAAGCAAGAAAGATTCGCTTGTAAATGGAGATAGGGATATGGGATGAAGCTACGGACCTGGAATTAGCAGTAAAATGTCGAGACAATGTTGTTCTACAAATTTGAGTGAAAGTTGAAGGGACGATGGCACCCGGAGTGCACATGGTCCTCCGAAAAATCCGCGAAACAAAGGGGGATCTGTTCGTCTCTGCACAAGGATTCCAGATCTTCAATTACAGTCGTGTACCTACAACCTACACATAGAAAAGAGAGGACGATTGGGGGGTTAGGGATTAGGGGTTTGCCTTTAGGTCAAACCCCAGTTTTGGAATTAACCAAGAAATGAGAATGCTGTAAATGTAAATGTTTGTAATGTAAACAAGTACTGATACCTTGTTGTAAGAATGTTTGTATTCTTACATGCGAAGGTGTAATGTATGTTGTATGTTATGTGTTGTAAGTGATCTCCTCTTCAATGGTTGAATCCTTGTCTTGAATGCAACACTTAGTCTTGAATGGAGACTTAGAATGCTCAATTGCTTGAAGGAATGTTTGAATGCTTGAATGTTTGAATGTTTGAATATCGCTTCCACGTCTTGCTCTTGCTTATTTTCTTCCTCTCTCCCTTTCTAGGAGAGGAAAAGTAGTTTATATACTTGTCAATTAGGGTTGAGAGACTGATTATCCCGACCTTAGGCCGACCTAGAAATATTATTTTCCAATTTGCAAACTTCAAGACCCGATGCCCAACAAGAGACCGGGCCCAAAATAGGGCCAGGGACCAGGGCGCTGGGCGCCATGGTCCCACCTCCCGGGGCAGCAGGGTGCAAGGAGGGATCAGGCCAAGGTGCAAAAAGATGCAATTTTTGGTGTCACAAGCAGGTTTCGGGGTCTCCATTCAGGTTCAACGTTGCGCCGCCATCGTGAAGAGCCAAATGCAGTCGAAATTGCAAGTGTCGCAATTTTAGGACGCTACAATAGGGAACATCCCTTAGCGCATCTAGTTAATCTTCCAGTGCATCTGGCTCCCTGTTTAGCATGTGGGACTCATTCCCCAGTGCGTGTAGACCATATCTTAGTGCATCATCTTTCTAACATTCTCTTGTAGGTCTCAGCGCAAGACAATAATAGGACAGCGCATTTGGAAAATAGTTCAGCGCGTCGGGTTTGTCCGACAACGCATCTTGGTTAACTTGTAGCACATATAGTTTTTTCTGTAGCGCATCACAGATAGAGGTAAAATTAAAAAAATTGTAACCAAATTTAAAACTAGACTTGTTGAAGTCCACAAAATCCACAGATTTTTCTAACTGTTTTACTTGGTATTTTGCAGGTTTTTTTGGACAATTTATTGCAGATGGGAGCTTAGTTTTATTTCTAGAATCCTAAGAAGTTTAAATTTTTACTAACTTATTTAATTTAGTTAGAATTTAGAGTTTTTTTATTAATTCTTGTTGGATAAAATTGAACTCACTTTGTTTGGGATTTAAAAAGAACCACAAAACAATCCTTTTGCTTTTCCTAGGGAGACAAAATCTTCAATTGGGTTTTAAAAAGAACAAAAAGCAAATTTTTTTCAAGTTTTGCAAGCAAAGGGCTTAAAAATAACTTCACCATCCTTTGGTGCATAAAAGGATCCATTTTTAGTTTTTGCAAAGTAAATAATCACACAAGTCCAAAAGTCATTTGCAACTAAAGAGGGAAGATCTTCCCCTTTCAAATCGATTTATTTTATTGACCAAGCATCGCATTTATTTTGTTGACTAGGTTCCTTTTCAATAAATCAGAAAATCATTGCCTTGAAAGAATAAAATAAACACCATGTTTTCATGGAGCAACATCTCCATATAGAGTTAGCAAATCACTGCTTTGAAAGGGCTAAAAAGAACTTGTGTGCTTTGTCTCAAAAGTGGAAGGTATATGCTCTCCCCTTAACTAGGTGATCAAAAAGCCAAACCACCCTTACGCTTTCAATCATACAACATTTAAATCCTTTAGCAAGCTTGCCTTCCCGAGGGGTTGAAAAACTCTTAAAGCCATTTTTGGCCGGTGTGAAGGGAACGACCTAAGTGGGAAACAACTTTGAAGCCAAGTGTTCCAACCCACTATAATCAAAAGTGGAAAGTGACGAAAGTCCTTTCAATAGTTGCGCGCGGCGATTAGCCTTCCCCCAGTATCCTTGAGATACGTAAAGCCTTTATTCTAAAGGTTGGGAAGCCTCCTGAGGGATTTTATCACTGATGGCCGAACGGGAAGCCTGATTACGAACCTTAGCATAGAAACTTTGAGCTGAGTCAGTATCCAGACATTTGTAATATCATAGTGCAAGGGTGGGGAAGAATCCACCCCCAAGATCGCTCACCATATATCTCCCATGATAACTACTCAATTGTGACGTAATTCACTTTGGGTTAATTTTTGGCAAAAGGCAAAAAAACAGGCGCCCCCTAGGGGTGACACCGTTGTTTGAGTTGACGGAGTATCGAGACTAGTGGGCCATGATATTGCTTATGACCCTTGAATAAAGCGTCTGACTAAATTGCTTGTTGTATCTAAACCTATTAAAATATTGGGGATTTGAACACATCCTCACAGAACATACACTTATTGTTTAGATTAAGAAAAATGGTTGTCTCTTTGGTGTTGTGTCTTCATTTGTTATTTCAGAAAATCATCTATCATCGCTGAAAACTCAAAGCAAAATTCTAAAAATCACAGAAAAGCAACCAAGTCAAAACTATCAAGGCAGTTTAGCGCGTAAGAGCAACCTCTTAGCGCGTAGAAACTATGTTTTAGTGCATTAGACCTTCACCTTAGCGCATTAAGTGTAAACGTTAGCACTTCATTAGAATCCAAAACTAGCAATTTCAAGTAGCGTATTTTGAAAATAGTTTAGCACATTGGAGTATCAGCTCAGCGCGTGGAAATCAAACCTTAGCGCGTAGGGTTTAATAGTTAGTGCATTGGCGGCCCATATTGGCACATAACATTTCAAACTAAGACAAAATCAAAATAATCTAGTTAGCACGTAACAGGGGGCAGCTTAGCGCATGGAGTCTTTTCTCTAGCGCTTTGAGAACTTTCTATAGCGCATTACGTCTTTGTTTTAGCACATAGCCAAAACCAAAAAAACAGGGGGCAAAACAGAGGTCATTTTTAAAAATTTTGAAAACAATTTTAGGAGCTTTCCTTCCTCAGCCTGAACTTCATCAAATAGAAAACCAAAAATAGAGTATCAAAAACTATTCTCAAAGCAAGTTTTCCATCAAACAAAGTTGTCCAAAATCTGAAACTAGTTGTAGGATAACACATCTCTCCTATCAAAATCAGGAAACCTCATCACAAGTATCAAACAGGTCCTTTAATCAAACGGATTTCTATCCCAAAACACACTTGTTTTAAAACTCCAAGTTGTCAAATAGAGTTTCCATATCGGGAAAGCTCGTATTCCATATCATTTGACACACTTTGTCGTGAGGGGGCATCTAAACCTTCATTTTGATAAAGTAAAACTTGAGTTTCCAAAACAAGCTAAACTAAATCCAAAACAAATCAAAGGAAACCATTGATCACTTGTGCATGACTAATCCTCATATTCTGAGAAGAAAGAGTATTTATCATAACACTAAGTTGAAGAAACAACAACCCAGTTCTTCGAAACTTGCCAAAAGAAATAAGTTTTTATACATCAATCAACTCTTCAAATCTCATCGCACATTCCTTCGTCATATATGCTTGTATCTTCAAGACAAAACCAACGAATTTGACAAGGAACCATTGAGGAGTAGAGCATTTTGTCAAAAATCAGCATTCAGTCAACGCATAAATCAAGGAGGGAAGATCAATCCGACATTCTTTCCCGAAGAGTGCATCACTTACAACATACCTCGATTTGAACCACCAACCCCTGAGCAACACATCGAAGAGGAGTTCATTCCCTTTGTCACAAAAAGTTTTTACTAGATGCATGTTACTCGCTCTCAACAAAACAAACAAAGTGAAATGCAACCAGAATCTAGCATGAATCAGAGATTATCAAATCCTTTCGAGGGTCCGCATCTAGAGGACACTGAAATTACTAAGGAACTCCTTCAAGAGTGCCAAGAAAGCGCTTCATTTCAAAGGCTTGTGGAAAGGGTCATGGAAAATGACAAAGAAAAATATCTACTCATGCTCACAAGCAAAGGAGTTAAACTTCCTGAAGATTTGGACACTGACATTTTTAGAACAAGATCTCGACATTATGAATATCAAGAATGAAAAAGAGAGGACAGAGCCTGTGAAACTGAAAAAAACATACATGAGAAAAATCTACTAGAAAAAAACTTGCCCGAGCAAGACATCCCTGAGCAAAACATCCCCGAACCAAACATACTATTCCACACACCATTTCAGCTGAGAACTAGTACAAGGGAAGAACCCTTCCCTTGGCAAAATAATGCACCTTTGATTGCTCTCACTCAACAAATGAAAATGTTGCAAAAACAAATGCAAGACATGCAACAAGGGACAACAGTATGGTACTCCTTAACTAAAATTTGTCCTTATCCTTTTGACAGACGATTGAACATGGTGCCTTTTCCCCCAAACTCAAACATTCCCAAATTTGACAAACATGATGGGAAAAGTGATCCTTGTGATCATGTGCGAGAATTCTGTACAATGAGTCTAGAATTTGCCCATGATGACACCTATTTGATGAGGTTATTCCCAAGAATCTTGGGAGGGAAAACAATGGAATGGTTATCCAAAATCACACCTCCCGTCAGATCATTCGATGAACCAATCAACAAATTCATAACTCAATATTCTTATAACATTCATCATGCTATCACTATGCTAGATGTCTGTAATACCAAGCAGAAAAACAATGAAGCATTCATGGTATTCCTTCAACGTTGGCGGCGTATGGTTTCAAGATATCCTGGAGATGTGCCTGAAAAGGAAAAGATGGAGATTTTCATCGACAACTTGAATAGTGAGCTGAGTTACATACTCAAACTTCAGTGCATACTGTCTGTGTGAAAAGTGGACCTGTATTTGTAAGCACAACACTTCAATCAAGTCATTACATGCATGGTTAGACAGATATAAACATGAATATGAAAACCATAACAAATCGACCCATTGCCTTCTAAAAGATGCGAGTATAAGATTGCTCTCAGATTTATATAAGCAATCCAGTGACTAGACAACACCAAGACGAAGGATTTTAATCTATATGAGCATGATATTAATGCTAGATGGATGCATGATTAATCTAACAAGATTTAAGCAATAAATGAGATAAATGATCTAAATATGTATGCAATATTCTGAATGAACCTAGAGCAAAATCAGCATAATAACGATATATTCTCCAGGATTTTTGAATGAGAGATGAGAGCCTGAATTTATAGAAAATTCAGAAAGAAACCAAAGGCTGAGATCAAATGATGATGAGCGGTCAAGATTTTCCAAGAGGAAGCACAATCTAGGTGAATTGATGTGATTGGATGTTTTTCTTAGTTTTAAAGGAAATTGAACTAAAATTAAGATAAAATCAAGAAAAACTGATTTATTCTCTATTTCATTCAATTTTAATATTAAATTGTTTTAATTGCTTTCTTTGAGATTATCTATCAATTTTTAATTTGTTTTTTTCAAGATTATCTCCAATTGATTTCTTTTCTCAATTTTTAATTCTTTTTTGTCAATTAATTCCTCTTTTGATTTATTTCCTTTTTTGAAGATTTGTGCTCATAATTTCCAATTCCTCTTTCTTGATTTGTTTCCCTTTTTGAAGATTTATGACAAATTGATTTATTTAATTAAATTAATTCCTCTTTTTGATGATTTAATAGCAAATTGATTTATTTAATTAAATATGCAAAAGATATTTAATTAAAATAAATAAGATAATTGTTTAAAATGATTTTCTTGGAATGATTTAATTAATTAAATAAATATTTAATTAATATTGAGTGATTAATTTTGCCATGTGACATTTGATGATTTTAGAAATTAATTATGTGCTCAAGATTTATTTAATTGCCTTTGATTAGGACCTTGGTGATGTTGTCGAGATTAGGGGCTCATGGTTTAGATGCCCATTTTTAGGGTATTACACATACCATCTTTTTCCAAGTTGATCGAGAATGGCATCCAAGTAGAAGAAGCATGTGTCAAGAAAGGAACATTAAAATTCTTCAAAGAAGGAACGAGTTCATCCAATTACAACAACCAAAACAACAACAACTTAGACAAATCCAGATTTTGGACCAGAAACAAAACCAATGGAAATGAAGGAGGAAATGAATAAAATGATCCAAAATCCAAGCAACCAGTGCTAGAATTATTAGGTAATCCTCAAGATATAAAGAATCCCAAAGGTGCTAAACAAGGCACTAACACTTATGCACCACATACCAATCAAGATCAACTCAACACAAGCAACACCAACAATACCCAAAACAATAATACCAATCAGGGACCTAATCCAAACTCATGGGGTAATGCAAACAACTTTCCAAAATGCATTTACACACCACTGGGGCAATCACTAGAGTCAGCATTCAGAGAACTCCTGGCAAACAAAATTATCTCTTTACCAGCAATCAACAACTTTGAACCACAAATCAAACCACCTTGGTGGAATGACTCTCACTTTTGTGATTTTCATCATAACAAAGGTCATCAAACAAATGATTGCATGATACTGAAAAACATTGTTCAAGACATGATTGATAGAGGCGATTTAACAGTCGATGGTCTCAAGACAAATGGTGACCATGGGGCCTTTAAAAATCCTCTTCCAAACTACAATAAGGATGAAGCCTCAACCTCGAATGATACACGTGGGGCTCATATCAATCATATATACAATAACACCATCAATCATATATTAGCTGGGGACAATCAAGTAAATGTCATCACAATCAGAGATAAGCATGAACATGAATCTGTCAACGTAACAACTAGAGCTCAAAAATATGTCTTGAAGGGGCATATGTCAACAGCAAACACCGTACACAAAATTCAATATGATCTAGTTAGTCAACTGCGTAAAACTCCTGCTCAAATATCTATACTAGAGTTGCTGAAACTTTCACCAAAACACAAAGACATATTGGAACAAGCGTTACTAGAAACAATGTACCTCAAGATCTGGATGCTGACAAATTCCAACCTATGGTAGCTCATATGACAGGGCCTCGTAACCTCACTTTTTCTGAGCATGATAATATCTCATTGAGTGGTCCAAGAGAACCCTTTCAAGCTCTCCCTCCTTTTTTTGTTGGTATTATGCTTCTTATGAAGCCATTGTATATAAAATAATGAGCCAAGTGCTCATAGGTCCTAGGCAGGGTCCTAGAGGAGATCTTACGAGTCATAAGTCAAAATTGTGATTTCCTTCAAAATGGAGGATATGTGTGTCCTGGAGGTGTTCAGGGGTCCTTCATATCATGGTGGTGTCCTTAGGTTGGTCCATTGTGGGTCTAGGAGTCATGAAGAGCAACATTGGGAAAGTTGCTCAAAAGTTGCAAAAGTTGCATGACAACTTTTAAAAGTTGTCAAGCAACTTTTCCACCATGATGTCAAAATATTCAGGTTGGCTTGGACAACCCTAAATGTGGCACACTGACTGAGGTATGGGTAGTATAAGATTTTACAAACCATAAAGTAAAGGGTTGATTGTCAAAGATTGTACGACTCAAGCAAACTGTATTGACTGTGACTGTTTTTGAGTTACCAATCTGTTTGAATGAAGTTACCAAGCAAACAAATGGATTGATTTGTGAACAAACCTATGTGAGATGTCTTCTTTGGTGTATATATCTTCATTGTGAGTGATCAGATTAGCTTTTTGTTTACCGGTTGAGTGTGTTTGTAAATAGTTTGTAAATTGCAGTCTTACTGTCCAGTTTTGGACCGGTTTGAGTAAATGAAGTCTTAACTCCATTTCCCGTTGTGGAACCGCCATGAAACCATGGGGAATGGATGTGGAGAACCTGTACTATAGTCCCAAGCAAGTAGGGCCCTTGGAAATGCAAGGAGGCCAAGCAAATACCCATTCCTAGGCGAGACTGGATAGTGCCCGGTTAGGAATGGTTGTTGGTGCAGAGGTCTTGGAGAGAAAGGTTGATTAGTGGAGAGTGAATCCTTTGGAGGAAGTGCAGAGGAGTGAGTGAATCATAATTGGTGTGAAGGAGGAGACTCCACCAATCCAAACAAGGTGGCTAAAACTTAAAACACTCACTGTGACCCATGCAGACCCTAAAAACCCTCACAAAAACCCTTAAAAACCTTTAAATCCACCAAGGACAGAGTACGGACACTTGGAGGCCTAAAACCTAGAAAATCCTTGAGTCCTTGCCAAATGAATGGTAGTCTTTTTGGGGAGATTGGGTTGTTTGTGCATCATTTGTGAGAGGGAGCCCTAGAAGACCGGTTAGGAGGCCTAATTGGTCCTAATCCTTGTAGCCCTTTTTGAAGGCAAAAACCCAAAATTGTGAAATCAGTAAGGGGTTAGAGTCTTGAAACCTCTTCGGGGCTCATGAATGGGTGGATAGACCATGAAATAGACCTAAAACAACCTTGCTAAGACCTTGGAAGGTGTGGAACAAGACTAGCCCTTATTAGCCATAGTAAGGGGTTTTGAGTCTCATGAGTAGGTGAGACCTTAGGGGCAGTATTGCAACTGATTGGTGGGTGGATTGGGCATGGTCAGGGGATTCCTCAAGTAAAGGAAATTCCTAGAGACCCTAGGGTGTGTAGAGAACACCGGGTGATCCAAGGAAAGGATCCAAGAGCATAGACTAGGCTAGTCTATCCCTAACCCCATCCCATCAGATTGGTATCAAAGCAAGTAAAAGACTTGTTGGACTGTGTATGTCTCTATATACTGGTGAATCAGTAGGGGAGAGCAGAATGGTTACTAATGTAAAGCTGGCTAGAGAGGTGGAAGAACAAAAGGAGAAAAATAGACTCCTTGAAGAAGTTGTGAGTGAGATGAGGGATAAATTGCAGAAAGTGGTGGATCAGAGGATACAAGGACCTTGGGATGAAGACACCAAGGGTAAAGGAAAGAAGACTATAGACATAGATGACATTATCCCCAAACTAGATCCCTTGTTCAATGAAGAACCTTTTGTGAAAGCTATTAAGGCCTTGAACACCAAAGCCTTTGAAGGATTGCCACATTTCAGTGGAAGAATGGATATAGACACTGTTATGGAATGGATTGAGGGCATGGAAAACCACTTTGAGTGTGAAGGAGTGATAGAGGCTCAGAAAGTTAAAGTTGCCAAATCAAGATTAAGGGGAGCAACTTTGACATGGTGGAAGTACCTACAAGAAGAAAGAGTTAGTATGGGGAAGCTACCTATTGCAAATTGGAAATCTATGGTGGGTAAGATTAAGGAGAACTACTTACCAGAGGATTATGAAGTCCAACTTCATAAGAAGAGACAAGGATTGAAGCAGAAGGATCTTGATGTGCCCTCCTACACAGAGGAGTTTCTAAAGCTATGTCTTAGGTCCAAAGTCCAAGAAGATGAATCCATTAAGGTGGCTAGGTATCTAAGCGGCCTAAAGTGGAACATTCAAGAGGAGATAAGCCTATGGACTCCTACTACTGTCCAGATGTGTCATCAGCTTGCTGCAAAGGTAGAAGAGAGGAACAAAAGAAAAGGAGACTCCAATAATAGGGGTAGACGTAGAGGTAGAGATCAAGTGAACCACCAAGGTGGTTACCAAAGCAAGTCAAGTGAGCAGAGGAACCAAGGAGAAGCCAAGTTGACTGAACATGGCAGTGAAACCAATCCTAGAGGAGGACATTCTAGAGGAAGAGGTGCACAAGGTGGACCAAATAGGGGTAGAGGTACCGGCAAAGGTAACTCCTATTTTGCAACTATGAAGTGTTACAACTGTGGACAATTGGGACACCCAGCATATAGATGCCCTGACAAGCCTACATCATCAAACAGTGGAAAGAGGGTTGCTTATGCACATGAAGACTCTTCAAGCAACAAGACACCTGAGGTGGATCATATTGAATCAAAGAGTGGAGAAAATCTAATGTTCAATAGGGTCTTGATAAGACAGCCAGTCAAGAGTGAACCTAAGCATAGGAGAGTATTGTTTAGGGTAAGGTGCAAGATTCTTGGTAAAGTGTGCAAGGTGATAGTTGATTCAGGCTCAATTGATAATATCATATCAGAAGAGGCAATTAGGAAGTTGAAACTCACAAGGATACCCCACAATAACCCATATAAGGTGACATGGTTGAATCATGAGCAGAGTGTGTTGGTCAATGAACAAACTTGGGTAAAGTTTTCCATTGGAGGATACAAGGACAAGATCCTTTGTGATGTGTTGTCCATGGATGCATGTCATCTGCTGCTAGGAAGACCCTGGCAATTTGATAGTAAGGTGATCTATGATGGAGAGGAGAACTCCATTTCCTTTAAGAAGGACAGCAAGACCTTCAAGATTCATTCTTTGACAGAGAATGAAGAGGGAACTTCAAAGACACCTAGTGTCTTAATGGCTACTGGTAAAGAGTTTTTGAACTTGCTACATGAGGAGGAGATAGTGAAGTGTGCCATCTTTGTGAAACCAAAGGAGGAAGAAAACAAGTTGCAGATAGAAGTACCCAAGGAGGTCAAGCACATGTTGCAAGAGTATAAGGACATAGTGAGTGATGGGACACCTGCAACACTCCCACCTAGAAGGTCTATAAGTCATCAGATAGACTTTGTTCCCGGTGCATCCTTACCTAACAAGGCTGCATATAAGCTCACACCTGATCAGAATAAGGAGGTAGCAAGGCAAGTGCAGGAGTTATTGGAACAAGGACTGATTAAGAAGAGCATCAGCCCATGTGCAGTCCCGGTAGTGCTACCATCAAAAAAAGGAGGTAAGTGGAGACTTTGCACTGACTCAAGACAAATCAATAGGATTACCATAAGGTATAGGTTTCCTATTCCTAGAATAGAGGATCTAATGGATTGTTTAGGAGGGGCTATGTATTTTACTAAGTTGGACCTTAAAAGTGGTTATCACCAGATAAGAATTAAGGAGGGTGATGAGTGGAAGACTGCTTTTAAAACCATAGATGGATTGTATGAATGGCTTGTAATGCCATTTGGACTCACCAATGCTCCAAGCACCTTCATGAGATTGATGAATGAAGTGTTCAAGGATTTCACGGGCAGATTTGTGGTGGTGTATTTAGATGACATTCTCATCTATAGCAGAACCAAAGAAGAGTACCTTGAGCATTTGAGGTTGGTCTTAGAGAAGTTGCATGAGGAGAAGCTATCCATCAATCTAGAGAAGTGTGACTTCTTGAAGCAAGAGTTGGTTTACTTAGGATTTGTGGTGTCTAAGGGAACCTTGAAGATGGATCTAAGTAAAGTGGAGGCAATCTTGAATTGGCCTACACCTAAAATAGAGACTGAGGTAAGAAGTTTCCATGGATTAGCTCAATTCTATAGGAAGTTTGTGAGGAATTTCAGTGGCATATGTGCACCTATCCTTGACACCATCAAAGGAGGTCTTAAAACTAAGTTTAAATGGATAGAGCAGGCTAACAAAGCATTTCAATTATTGAAACAGGAAGTAGCCACCAAACCTATCCTTCTCCTACCTACATTTGATAAGCTATTCACTCTGGAGTGTGATGCAAGTGGAATTGCAGTAGGCGGTGTGTTGAGTCAAGAGGGAAGACCTGTGGCATTTTTCAATGAGAAGCTTAATGAAGCAAAGAAGAAGTACTCAGCCTATGACCTAGAGTTATATGCATTAGTGCAGTCTCTAAAGAAGTGGAGGCATTACCTACTCCCAAAGGAATTTGTAGTGTTCACAGACAATCAGGCATTGAGTTACATCAACACTCAAGAGAAGCTAAGAAATAGACATCTGAAATGGATGGAATATCTCCAATCCTTCACCTTCACCATCAAGCATAAGAAGGGACAACTTAACAAGGTGGCAGATGCATTGAGCAGGAAGTTGTTGACAGTTCAAGAGTTACAGTTGCAGAGCATAAGCATAGAGGGTTTCAAATACCTCTATGAAGGAGATGAAGACTTCTCATCAGCTTACAAGGTTTACAAAGAGTTTGAGAACCATTTCCATGGTGAGTATGCAGACTACACTCTCCAAAATGGTCTCTTGTTCAAGGGTAACCAGTTGTGTGTACCTAGAGGATCTATGAGGGAGAACCTCATCCAAGAGAAACATAATGGCAGTTTGAGTGGACACTTTGGGATTAATAAGACCCTAGACTTAGTGTAGAGGTACTACTATTGGCCAAAGTTGCCAAGAGATGTGAAGAGGTATGTAGAGCAGTGTGGTGTATGCCAAAGAGCCAAAGGTGGTTCAAGCAATGCTGGTTTGTATCAACCATTGCCAGTCCCTAACAGACCTTGGGAATGTATAAGCATGGACTTTGTAGTAGGAATTCCCAAGACTAAAATAGGTATGGACAACATCTATGTGCTAGTAGATAGATTTTCCAAGATGAGTCATTTCATACCATGTAAGACTACACATGATGCTAGCTATGTTGCACATCTCTTCTTCAAAGACATTGTTAGGATTCATGGACTCCCTTTAAGCATTGTTTCAGATAGGGACAACAAGTTCATGGGTCATTTTTGGCAAACATTATGGAGGAGACTAGGAACTAACTTGTCATTTAGCTCAGCTTACCATCCACAAACAAATGGTCAAACTGAAGTCATCAATAGAGTGTTAGGCAATTTGTTGAGATGTCTAACTAAGGAGTATGGTTAGACATGGGACCTTATCATTCCTCAAGCAGAGTATGCATATAATGACAGTGTGAATAGGACCACTGGTAGAAGCCCTTTTGAGGTTGTGTATGGCAGACATCCAAGGAGAGTATGTGAGTTGATAGATCTTAGTAGTTTGGAGATGAAGAGTGGACAAGCAGAGGACTTCACCCAAACCATCAAGGAAGTACAAGAGAAAGTTAAGAAGGCCATCCTTGAATCCACTCACAAACTGAAAGCCAAAGTGGATGAGAAAAGGAGAGAAGTTCAGTTCAAGGTGGGTGACTATGTGATGGTCCATTTGAGCAAAGCTAGGATGCAAAGTGGTAAGCCTACCAAACTGCAGATGAAGAGGGTAGGACCTTGTCAAATTCTGGAAAAATATGGTGAGATTTCCTATAAGGTTGATTTACCTTCAGACTTAGCCATTTCACCAGTCTTCAATGTTGTTGATCTGGTAATGTACAAGGGAGAGATAGCAGAGCAGACTGAGAACCAAGCCAAGGTATTACAAGACTTGGATGTGAATACCTTACCTCAAGTGAAGAAGCCTAAAGAAGTGGAGATCTTGGAATCAAGAGTGAAGAAGTCTACCAGACACCAGGTTTACATGGAGCACTTAGTGAAATGGGCAGATCAACCAGTATCTGAAGCTACATGGGTGGAGGAGAGCAAGTTCAAGAAGCTTGGCATAGACCCGGCTCTCATCTCTTCTCCTATTTCTTAATTGTGTGCAAAGGGGGAGTATGGTGTAGGAGCACCCTTTCAAGCTCTCCCTCCTTCTTGTTTTGTTGGTATTATGCTTCTTATGAAGCCATTGTATATAAAATAATGAGCCAAGTGCTCATAGGTCCTAGGTAGGGTCCTAGAGGAGATCTTAGGGGTCATAAATCAAAATTGTGATTTCCTTGAAAATGGAGGATATGTGTGTCATGGATGTGTTCAGGGGTCCTTCATATCATGGTGGTGTCCTTAGGTTGGCCCATTGTGGGTCTAGGAGTCATGAAGAGCAACATTGGGAAAGTTGCTCAAAAGTTGCAAAAGTTGCATGACAACTTTTCCACCATGATGTCAAAATCTTTAGGTTGGCGTGGACAACCCTAAATGTGGCACATCGACTGAGGTATGGGTAGTATAAGATGTTACAAACCCTAAGGTAAAGGGTTGGTTGTTAGAGATTGTACGGCTCAAGCAAACTGTATTGACTATGACTATTTTTGAGTTACCAGTCTGTTTGAATGAAGTTACCGAGAAAACAAATGGATTGATTTGTGAACAAACCTATGTGAGATGTCTTCTTTGGTGTACATATCTTCATTTTGAGTGATTATATTATCTTTTTGTCTACCGGTTGAGTGTGTTTGTAAATAGTTTGTAAATTGCAGTCTTACTGTCCAGTTTTGGACCGGTTTGAGTAAATGAAGTCTTAACTCCATTCCCCATTGTGGAACCACCATGAAACAATGGGGAATGGATGTGGGGACCCTATACTATAGTCCCAAGCAAGAAGGGCCCTTGTAAATGCAATGAGGCCAAGCAAATACCCATTCCTAGGCGAGACTGGATAGTGCCCAGTTAGGAATGGTTGTTGGTGCAGAGGTCTTGGAGAGAAAGGTTGATTAGTGGAGAGTGCATCCTTTGGAGGAAGTGTAAAGGAGTGAGTGAAGCATCATTAGTGTGAAGGAGGAGCCTCCACCAATCCAAACAAAGTGGCTAAAACTTAAAACACTCACTGTGACCTAGGTAGACCCTAAAAACCCTCACAAAAACCCTTAAAAACCTTAAAATCCACCAAGGATAGAGTACAGACACTTGGAGGCCTAAAACCTAACAAAACCTTGAGTCCTTGCCAAATGAATGGCAGTCCTTTTTGGGAGATTGGGTTGTTTGTGCATCATTTGTGAGAGGGAGCCCTAGAAGACCCGTTAGGAGGCCTAATTGGTCCTAATCCTTGTAGCCCTTTTTGAAGGCAAAAACCCAAAAGTGTGAAATCGGTAAGGGGTTAGAGTCTTGAAACCTCTTGGGGACTCATGAATGGGTGGATAGACCATGAAATAGACCTGAAACAACCTTGCTAAGACCTTGGAAGGTGTGGAACAAGACTAGCCCTTATTAGCCATAGTAAGGGGTTTTGAGTCTCATGAGTAGGTGAGACCTTAGGAGTAGTATTGCAACTGATTGGTGGGTGGATTGGGCATGGTTAGGGGATTCCTCAAGTAAAGGAAATTCCTAGAGACCCTAGGGTGTGTAGAGAACACCAGGTGATCCAAGGAAAGTATCCAAGAGCATAGACTAGGCTAGTCTATCCCTAAACCCATCCCATCATTGAGCCATCCACACAATACTCCACTCCACATTGAAGTATTAGTCTACAATAATCGAGTCAAAAGAGTATTAATAGATGGAGGAGTTGAACTCAATATCTGTACCTTAAAACTTATCTATGCATTAGGCTTCACTGAGCAATCTATTGATCCACACAAAAAGATCACTATCAAAGCATCTGATGACAAAGAGAGATCATCCAAAGGAACAATAATGTTGCCAATTCAAGTAGAACCAATACAAAATGACACTATGTGCCAAGTCTTGGACATAGACCTCACATACAATATCTTATTGGGTCGACCTTGGATACATGAAATGCAAGCAGTACCTTCTACTTATCACCAGTGTGTTAAGTTCCTCTACAATGGGTAGGAGATTTCTATATTAGCAGATCACAATCCTTTTCAACATTGTAATGCTATGGGGGCAGCCCAAGACATCTTGGTTCCACATAATAGAGAAAAACAAAGTAACTCAGCACTAGATCTTCAGCAAGAAAAGTCTACATCACTATCTATAGATTTCAAACCGAAGATGAAAATCAAAGAGCAGGGCATGGGAGAATACTCTTTGGAGCCGTTATGTTTAGCCAGCTTACCAGTATCACCTAAATCTCATGGGCTACCTTAAGCATCAACACATCAAGCAACACAGCCCATCACCAAGTTTGATGGAAAATTTATTCAACTAGGCACTCTAGCACATGAATCAGAAGAGAAAGACATCCTTAGTTGGTTGTATAAAGATGAGGAAGAAGAAAGAGTAGCTACTATGGAGGTAGCTATACCAACACACATGTATGGAAAAGGTTACCTAATCATGCAACAAATGGGATACCATGGCAAAGTACCTATCGGCAAGCATCAGGAAGGCATCATGGAACCATTAGATCCTCCTTCACAATTTAGTAAAGACAAAAAAGGATTGGGCTATGAATATATTCTACCACCAAGGAAAACACCAAGCAAATACCAAAAACCTCAGTGGAAAGAAAAGAAGAAATATAGGGAGGACTCCTAGCAGGAAGCACTATTTGAGTCAGTAGAGACAATACACAAAGAACATGAAAATCAAGAACAAAAGCAACATCAAGAGAAGCCCATCAAACAAAAGAAGGACACATCTACTACAGAAGCACATCATATTCAAGAACCAATGTCCGAAAAAGAGGAATCACCTCCTGATAACATCATTCCTCCCTGAGGAGAGACAGTATATGAACAAATACAAAGAGTGGAAGCCAGATCTGACACAGAATCAGAGAAAACTATCAAACTTGTATCGATCATCAAAGACCTGTTCTCACCCTACAACATACCAGTCCACAGCACTGCCAGAATCTGGGATACTACCTTTGAGACTGATTCCAATGAATATGAATGGGGCAGCTATTCTAATGTTACTGAAGATATTTGTGCAAATGATAGTCATACACCCATCTCTCAAGAAGAACGTGGCACAGAGTCTAGACCACTTTAATTTGGTCCACAAAATATCTACGACGCCAAGGAAAACGAGCAGCGACATTATGAGCAAGTCTATACGGAAAATGATACCATCAAAGACCTCGATGAAAACCTTAGCTTCTTTAACACCCAGGCCAATCACGATGATACCTCCATCCTGACACTTACAACAGCTGAACTTGATCCACCTAATGACTCCTTACCACTTGTCTTTCCTGACCTCATAGACTAGGACGAACCTGAAACTCATGATATACCAATTTTCCCAAATGACAAATCCATTATCCATTACTTTTGTATCGTTAACCCAGAAATAGACTCTACTAGTGAACAAAGTAATGACATCTGCTATCAGGGGAGTGCCAAGTCTCTCAGTCACAAAAATGAACAAAATAAAAGATCTACTACTAAAAACTAGTCAATGGCAACAATAGATCACAAAAAAAGTAAAAATAAAGCACGCTTATGAGGGTGAAAACCTTTGTAAGGCACCTAAAGATGGGAGACTTGTCACTCTTCTTGAGCATTATCATGAGCAATCACCCATATTGATTGAGACCACTCAATCAATCAACATTGGTACTACAGAAGAAGCCAAAAATATACACTTGGCAGAATCTTTGACAGAGGACGAAAGATCAGAATTTATCAAATTTTTTAAAGGAAAGCAAATCAACTTTGCTTGGTCATCTGTCGATATGCCCGGGATTGATCCACAATTGATCATGCATCACCTATCCATTACTCCAGGAGCTAAGCCAGTCAAGCAAAAACTACGAAAGATGAATCCACAGGTGGCACTCATGGTTAAAGTTGAGCTAAAGAAACTATTAGATGTCGGATTCATTTGACCTATCGACTATGCTGAATAGATTTCCAACATTGTACCAGTATCAAAACCAGATGGGAGTATTAGAATATGCACTGATTTTAGAGATGTCAACAAAACATGTCCCAAGGATGACTTTCCTTTACCCAGTATCGACATAATTGTAGACCTCACAGCAGGCCATGCAATGCTATCACTAATGGACAGTTTTTTAGGCTATAATCAAATCAAGATAGCCCTGAAGGATCAAGATAGAACGACATTTACCTGTCCCTGGGGAACATCTATTGGAATGTCATGCCTTTTGGCTCAAAGAATGCAGGAGAAACTTATTGGAGGACTATGTGGATGATTTACTAGCTAAATCATTCACCAGAATAGAACATTTAAGCATCTTAAAAAAAATTGACAGATTGGAAAAATTCCAAGTCAGGCTCAACCCTAAGAAGTGTGTCTTCGGGGTTACATCAGGCAAGTTACTAGGCTACATAGTTTCAGCTAAGGGTATTGAATCATTCTATCAAATCAAGCAATATCTAATGAACCCACCAGTTATAGTACCACCAATAGCAGGGAAGCCACTCATTCTCTACATTTCAACAACAGATATATCACTGGGGGCTTTGTTAGCACAAGAGGATCAACAGGGCAAGAAACAGGCTATATACTACATCAGCAGAACATTGAACAAATATGAACTCAACTATACATTCATTGAGAAGGCTTGTCTAACAGTGGTATTTGCCTCTCAAAATTTCCGGCATTACATGCTAGCTCACACAATTAAGCTAGTTGCAAAAATTGATCCTCTCAAATATTTACTCAGTAAGGTAGCTCTTACAGGCAGATTGGCTAAATGGGTCATGATTCTCAGTGAATTTGATATCCACTACATAGAGCGATGAGTTATCAAAGGACAAGCAATTGCAGATCAACTGCATGAAGAACCACTACCTGGAAAACAACCTATGGAGATCAAATTTCCAGACAGAGAAGTTCTTGCTATCTCCACCAAACAATGGATCTTATACTTTGATGGATCCTATACACAACATGGCTCAGGTGTTGGCATTTTGTTCATCACTCTTGAAGGGCACACCATACCAAGATCATATAGGCTTATGTTTCCATGCACAAATAATGTTGTTGAATATGAGGCACTGGTTATAGGCATCAAAATGGTCATAGAATGGAGAATCACAAAATTAAAAGTCTACGGAGATTCACAACTAGTCATCAATCAAATCAACAATGACTATCAAACAAAGGACAACAAGTTGCTACCATACAAGTGAATGGTGGATGATTTCAAACAATATTTTGTACACATCACCTTCGAGCAAATACCACAGTTGGACAACAGAGCAGCTGATGCAATGGCTACTATCACTTCATTACTGAAAATTACAGAGCAACAGAATCGTTAGGATTTTCTGGTAGAGCAATTGTTCTCCCCAGCCTATGACCATTTTGATTCCCATGTTATCTATGCCTTGACTGGTTCGGACTCTCCATTATATGGAGTGATATACGACTATCTTAAGAGCAATATTCTACCTATTGACCTATCCCAAAACCAAAAACGCAACTTATCCGGCAATCCACCTGTTATACTCTCACTGCTGATACTTTGTACCGTCGAGGTCTAGATGGTACTCTTCTACGTTGCCTTGATTGTAATAAATCTAATTCCACTTTACAAGAGCTTCACAAAGGTATCTGTGGCACACATTCAAGTGGTCCTACTCTTGCTAAAAAGCTTCTAAGAATGGGATATTACTGGCCGACAATGGAAAAAGACATCACTTTGCAAAGAAGTGTCCTAAATGCCAAATCCATGGCAATCTTATACATCCACCAACATAGGAATTGCAGCCATTCACAACATCCTATCCCTTTTGCCAGTGGGGACTGGACTTAGTCGGCAAAATACGTTCTTCATCTTCAAATGGACATAAGTTCATTATAACTACAACAGAATACTTTACCAAGTGGATTGAAGTGGTCCCCATGACCACAGTAACTGGAAAATAGATAGCCTCTTTTATCCTTAATTATCTGATCTGCAGATATGGCATCCCAAGTTCCATCATCACAGATAATGGATGACCTTTCAAAAACCAAGATGTGTGAGAACTATGTGAAAATTTTAAAATCCAACATCGTTTCTCTACACCTTACTACCCACAGGGGAATGGTCAGGCAGAAGCATCCAACAAGACAATATTGAAAATCCTAAAGAAAATAGTGAATGATGCAGGCAAAGATTGGCATGTACAACTCAATCCAGCACTTTGGGCATATAGAACTAGCATTCGCACACCTACGGGAGCTACACCATATTCATTGGTATATGGTTCAGAAGCAATTTTACCATTAGAGGTAGAAATTCCATCTCTCAAAGTCTCTTTGAAAGGCCTAATTCCAGATGAATAATATCGAGTTAATCGACTGTGGGAGCTCAAACTGCTAGATGAAAGACATCAACGTGCCTACACTCATCTCAAACCATATCAGCAACGCATGTGCAAAAGCTACAACCACAAGGTCATTCCCAGAATTTTTTAAATTAGTGACCTAGTACTCAAGGAAAATCCTAGGAATCAGCAAGATCGGGAAAAGAAAGGGAAATTTGAACCTAACTGGTTAGGTCCCTATGTCATCATATCAGCCTATGGATCAGGTGCTTATCAGCTAATAACTTCAAAAGGAGATCTGCTCGATGAACTAACTAACAACATCCATCTGAAGAAACACTACACTTGAGTAGTCTAATGCACGGAAAAGTCAAAAAAATCAAGAAAAAGAAAATAACAAGGTACAATAAAAGCAACTGGTGAAAACCTGGCAACATGCGCTATTGTGAGAGGATGGCTCCTCTATCTATCTTTTACCGTTATATCCACAGTTAAACACTATCGGCCATCGCCTGACATTTTTATCACAATATCCATCTAGGACATACTTAGTGTAGTCACTATCCTGATTTATCATCATATCCTTTCACCGCATCTCACCATGGCTTGGTGATCACCGTACATATCCACATTCAGAAGCACACTCAGCTAGGGGCAGTATCAATCAAAACTTGCAGCAAGTTCAAGATGTCAAAACTTGTAGCAAACTCAGAACTTCATATCCAACAAAAAAAACTTAAACAATCACAAAAACCACACATTGGTCGATTAACCGGATTCACAAAATATGATGGATAATTTTTTGAAGTATCAAATATTGCATCTTGCATAAAGTTTTGACTATTTTTGTACTTGAACTTTTTCAATTATTGGATCCTCTACATTTTCTCAACAAAAGCTTCAAAGCTAGAGAAAGTCGTGGGGACTCCAATATTTTTTTAGTTTTATGTCTATGAGGCGATCATTTGTACTGTGTAGATACTTGTCTTGAGACATGATTCACAATATATCATTGAAGACATGATCCCACATTGCGCATACAAATGGTTTAATCTTGTCTGTTTATACGCAATCCGCACTCAGGTCATCCTGGTTCAATTATACCTTGACGCTTGTGCTATCTTGCAAAATCAAAAATCATGTAAATTTTTCTCAGGTCATTATGGTTCAATTATACCATTCTTCTTGTATAAATTTTCAACATATCCCAAAACAAATCAATGCTCAATGATGATACCTACAAAGAAAGCAAACAACATGTGGCTATACAAGGATGACCAATGCAAAATGAGGATGCTCAAATCAATTAGTTGCATATCATTTTACAATTAGTTGCATATCATTTTACAAATAGTAGCATAGCATATCATACATCTCATTTTCAAGATACATCTCACAGCATATCATATCATACATCTCATTTTCAAGATACATCTCATAGCATATCATATCATACATCTCATTTTCAAGATACATCTCACAACATCATGTATTAAACACATCATATTCATCACATATCACATCACATACATCTAAGCATTGCATCATCATCATAGAAAAATCAAAATCATATAGAAAGTATAATCCATAATGCATCACATAAGGATCAAAGAAAATGGTGTCATATATATATATATATATATATATATATATATATATATATATATATATATATATATATATATATATATAAAATCTCAAAAATGATCAATGTACAAAATATGTCATGTCTGTGCCAATACAACAAAATGGTCAAAATACAATGGAGACAATGTCTCTCAGGTATGACTATCTCCTGAAGGCGATGGTCTCGCAGCAGATGTCCCAGCACCTGGATCTCCAGGTGGATCCTATCTAGGAGGTCTTGTCACGCCTCTGCTCTTTGTTCTCGACCCAGTCTCTCGAGATCGACTGGATCTCGACGCTATGAAACTATGTACTCGACGCTCCCTGGGCACCGCATCCTCATAATGCCTCCTATAATACTCTGCCTCCTTGGCTGGCAAAGCCAATTCTCTCAAGGTGTCTCTCATTAGGCCACCTGTTGTCGCTCTCTGCAAACTCGATGAGAGCTCCTCTGCTCAACCTGACGCTCTATCTCTGTATCCCGCTCTGTGGTCAGTTGAATAATATGATGTTGATGCGCCAACAACTATGTCTGCAATTGTTGCACTGACAACTGCAAAGATCTAATTTGTGCATCCTCCAGATGCATTGGAATCCACATCTACAGGGGTACCTGTGAAGGGGTACCCCCTGTCCCTCTACCTGTCCTCGATGCTAGTGGAGGTAAAACATCTGACCTCCTCCTCTGGGCTGGTCGTCTGAAATCATCATGCCCTCCCGCTGCCGCTATCACCTCTCCAACCCTCTCCTCACCCCCAGCTCTAATATCCAAACCTCCTCTCCCTCTATCCACCACAGCCCACCGCACTGCTCTCTCCACCTGTATCCCTCTATCACCGCCATCTCCACCCCTATCTCCTCTCCTCCCCCGATCCAATCTCCCCCTATCCCCTCGCCGACCTCCACCATCTCCGCCATCACCTCCTCCTCCATCACCACCTCCCTCATCTACCTCCTTACCAGCCTCTCCCCATCTCCCTAGCCTCTCAGGCTGATCATCCTCATCATCATCAAAAGCGGGAAGCATCTCAGCTGGATCTGATATCCTGGCCACTACGCGCGCTGCGAAGAGTCCTACAAACTCATCAGTCATCCCTGCATCCACTATCTCAGGGGCATAGTCCCATATCTGGTCGGCTAAGTGAAAGAACTCCTCCATGGCCATCGCGCTATCAATCGTAGGTCTCCACTCTGGAATATCCTCTCTCCGTCGAGCATATAGGCATGCTCCCAGTGGAATCCCCTGTTGTCAACCATATTGCTGCAACACCCGGCTATGCAAAAACCTCTTAATAACAAAGGGTGTCTGCCCTATCAGATACCTAGACATATATACATAGGGAATCTCCATCCCATCCTCTACCCATACCTCACAACCTGTATATGGTCGCCAAATGACCGTATCAATATCATCCAAAACTCTCCTCCAGTGCTCTAGTTTGCCCAGCTTACGTTGGACAACTATCCCTTGATATTCGTATGTGTAATCACACCCAATAGGCCTATCTCTGTCCGCCAGTGGCCTAGCTACGGGAATATGCTCCCATGCCCATACCTGTAGAAGTGTCACTCTAGCTGATAAACTATCATAACCCAAGTATACCACCTGATGCAAATCCCTATATAAGTGGACCAGCATAGCCGACCCCCATGCAAAATGGCGACCCTGTGTCACCATGTCCTCCAGAACCAACACCCATCCTACTGCCAGTCCCTTTGACCTAAGGTCGGGACATAAGAAACCACCTATAAAACCTGCCAGCACTGATGGTAGGGGAGCGTAATCCAAATCTAAGAACTCCTACCAGGGGATATCGTACCCACAAACTATATCATCCTGCAGAATCCAGCGAAGTTCCTCTGTCCCACCCTCCTCAGTCTGCTCATAGGGTAGCAATGCACCTACCATGGGAATCTGTAGAATCTGGTAGTAATCCTCAGGCGTCACTATGATCTCGCCTGTCACCAAATGAAAGGTGTTCGTATCACTATGCCACCTCTCCGCCAATGTTGTCAATAAACCCCAGTTAACGATAAACCGAGGCATCTCTAACAACAAGGACAGGCCACACCTCTCAATAATATCCCTTTCAGCCTATGTCAATCATGGTATCAATGACCACGGTCTCAGAAATCACTCTCACAACTGAACCACTCCAAGGTGCTCCTGTCAAAAAGAAAAACAAGTCCAATATCAGTTTCCTCATCAAAAACATTGATATCAAAATCAAATTCATATCAAAACTTGAAACTTTGAAAATCTAATCAAGTTCCACATCAAATCAATCCATTTTCATATCAAATCATATCAACTTGTAACACAACTCAAGTTCCACATCATATCAATCCATTTTCATATTAAATCATATCAGCTTGTAACACAACTCAAGTTTCACATCCATATCAGCTTGTAAAAACAACTCAAGTTTCACATCCATATCAACTTGTAACACAACTCAAGTTTCACATTCATATCAACTTGTAACACAACTCAAGTTCCACAATTAATGCAACTTGTAAAAACAACTCAAGTTCCACAATCAATGCAACTTGTAAAAACAACTCAAGCTCCACATATATATCAACTTGAAACAATGCAAATCAAATCAAGTTCATATCAAAAACATCCATATCAAAAACCACATCATATCATATCAACATCAAATCAATATCAACTTGAAATATTGCAAATCAAATCAAGTTATATCAGAACTCATATTGAACAACTTATCAAAACAATGACAGAAAACATGCAGACTAACAATTTGCACCTATCCCAGCAGAACTGGCATCAACATACCAATTTTCTTCATCCAAAAAATCACACTTTACCAAAATTTTCCCTTATGCGCTAAACGATCTTGTCTACGTGCTAAACTGCTTACTATGCGCTACCGTGTCCTCACAAAGCGCTACCCAATCCACCCTATGCTCTAGCCAGCACCTACGCGCTATCCCTTTTCTCCAAGGCGCCACCTAACCTACCCCAAGCACTAAACTACCCTATGCGCTATCCTATCCTGGTCTGGTGCTGCAAACCTAACCCTATGCACTAGGGTATACCTAAGCACTACCTATGCCTACCCATGCGACCACCTAAGAACCCTATGTGCTAGGTCTAACCTATGTGCTACCCATTCTATCTTATGCGCTACTTTGTGATCTCGGTATGCTACCCTAACTTACCGATGTGCTACTCTAATCTTTTCGGATGCTACCCTATTTTATTGACCTCTACACGCTATGAAACCTATCGTATGCACTACACTTTGACCCCGACATGCTAAACCAACAAATCCACGTGACAAAATTGAAAACACGATCAAAAATGACAAAATAAAAAATCCAAAAGGGGTCAAAAAGGTTGACTTGCCAGTGTTCCATATGCAACGGGTCTCTGATACCTCCGCACACGCTCGAATCGATGAGAATCACAAGGAACCGACATATTCACTTTTATCCAAGTGTCAATTTCTCTAAAGTCAACAAGCACAAATGAGACAAATATAAATCACTTTTTCCATTTTATAGGGTAAATCAAAATTAGGGTTATGTGGAGGAACGCGTAAATTGCTCGTGGTGTCTCATACAACCCTACCAAACATCATTATCGAGAGATGAATCAATTTATCGCATTCAACATAGACAAAAATTTAAAATGTCATAAATTTTATCAAATTTATCCAAATCAAATCAAATGTTCAAAAGAATTTGATTTATCTCCCAAGGGGGCATTATCAACATCATTTATCAAATCTGGGGCATCATTTATCAAATCTGGGGCATGACATGAACATCTCGACATAACATCATACTGATCATAACCAAATCATGATGACACGTCATTTTCTTTCAATCAACATGTGCACACACGTCACTTCAAAGAGAGGCAAAATGTTGACGTATAAAAATGACCATATTCCTAAATGAATATTCAATGTTCATTTTATTCGCATTCCTCTATTTTAGTTAAATCTAATTTAATTAAATCACCTACATTCTTCTATTTAAATTAAATAAATTATTCAATTTATTTAGTTAAATTCACTTAAGGCTTTTACATCATTTAATTGAATAAATCATTTTATTTAATTAAATCCATTCTTCTTACTTTTAATTAAATTTACATTTAATTAATAGTTTGCCCAAAATTGAATAAATCTAATTTATTTAATTTCTCAGTTAGCAACCAAATTGAAATAAAGCAATTTATTTTAATTAATCCTATTATCCCTCATCCACTTGCATTTTCCTACATCTCCCACTTGCATCCTAACCCTATTCCTAATTTCTTCTAGAATCCATCTAATCCTAATCAATTAACCTAAACCCATCCATTATCCCTTTTCCCTAAATTTGAGGAGGTCACTTCTCAAATTTGGAGTAAAGTCTTCAAAAGGCATTAAAAGCCTTTATGCCTTCAACAAGCCAACTTGATTGAATACCCCCAAATTTGGAAGGACTCTTACAAATTTGTCCCCAAAGTCTTCAAACCATTAATGGTTAACTAACCCTTAGTGGCATGGTTAGAGACTTTTTGACTAACCTAACCCTCATCTAACCCAGGGGTCTCATCAAGCATTCATTGCTTTGACCATGGTTATCCCTTTAACCTTTGCACAAGAGTTTATCCCTTAGGTAAAAGCTTTATCCATTGGATAACCCTAACCTAACCTTAACCCTTACCTTCTAAGGTAGCCATGAGGTCTTCTCAAGCATTTAATGCTTCTTTCATCTCCTCTCAAGCAGTCTTATGTTGACAATTGTCACCATTTCATTGGTGAAAATTGTAAACATGGATTGATAACTTTGAATCCTGGCCCTTGATTAACTCCTTCAATCTTGACCATCCATTGCCCTATTTTCCCTATAAATAGAGCTCTCATTTCTCCATTTTAAGGATCCATGCAAGCTTTTAGAATCTCATTTATGCTCAAATTTATCAATACATCTAGCTTCTCTTTGTAATAGGAATTAATCTAATAAGCATTTTAGAGTATTTATGTTATCATTAGTTTAAATCATTAACTAGTATAGCATGTTAGGATAGTATTGCTACTAACCTTGTCATCTTATAGTCCGGTTTAACTCATTCATAGAATCATGCATAAATAGGTTGCATTTTATGTTAAAATCAATCTAAAGCATCCCTCGTTATTGCATTTGTCATCCCTAAGTCACTTTTCTCAGTGATCTGAGAGCAAAGGCATCGGCTTGAGCGATCTTGTGAGATAGAGAACCATGGAACCTACCTTGGGAAGTTGAGTCATTCTTCATGACTCCATAACTTGCACCAAGAAGTCCTGTGGGTGTGTGAACAAGCTCTTTGAGACCACATTTTCACTTTTTAAGTTTCATTGACCCGCTTTTCCCACACACACATACAATTAATAAAGCTACTTTTTCTTTTATTAAAATAAACATGCATTATATATAAGCTTATTTATTTATTTTAATTTTTTCTATTTAAAATATATGTAATTATTAAAAATAAAATCATATATATTTTTTTTAGTTTAAAAGACATATATTAAAACAATATATAATTCTATTTTGTATTTTTTTAAAGAAAAATAATTACATTACAAATAAATAAAATTAATTTTCTAAAATGATTTATTTACATAATTATGATAAAATAATAAAAGAAACATTTTATTTATTTATTTATTTATTTCCAACATCTTCTTTTGAAACATGCACGTTATAAACAAGTACTTAATATACTCATTTTATTTTCCTAACAAGTCATAGTAAATTTATTTATTTATTTTAAAGAAGAATCATATAACAAAATATATATATGCTTATATTTTCAATATATTTAAATCTAACAAAATAAGGGAAAAACAAGGGTTGTGACACCTTGTTAGAAGCTTTACAAAAATGTCATGTTAGGAACAGATCCTGTTAGGGACCACCCGGTTAAGGGATTGGCTATAATGCCTTGTTAAAAGCAATACTCTGATAGGAGTATCCTCGATAGAGGATTTGAAATCCAAGCTAATGGATCACCTGTTTAGAGGATTTAGAAAGCACTAAGCTTGTTAAAGCTTACCCGGTTAAGGGATTTAACTGTTGTAATTATTAGAGAACAACAGGGTTTTGTTGATCTAGTAAATAGAACTACTCTGCTTGATTAGATCCTTTTATTCTCCCATCTACCTTCACACATACTGCAGATACTCCTTTTGGTTCGGTAATCAATCACACTGACACTTAAACAAAATTGCCAACACTACAACAAAACAACTCATCGACCTTATAAGCAAAACAATAGGTTTGTAACGCATCACAAACCTAAGATCTCATAGAGATTACAAATAAATCGGTTCAATAATGACTATTAGATTACATAGAAATCATCAACACATTGTACAAGACAACCTCGATCGCTCCTTGATCATCGCTTCATCGAATCCTGTAACTCATCACACGGTTTCCTCTTCATGCAATATACTTGCTCATTCCCAAGATAAAACAGTTATCTCTATGCACCAAAACAATTTTGAAATGCATCACATGCATCATACATAAGTGGCATAATCATCACCAATCACCATTTGATCATAGATCAACATAACTGATTGACCAAGCTCCATCGGTTAGGGTTTCGAACATCAACAAGTAGGATTACCGGTTGATCTCACTGCTTCTTAAGTAATATTGGTTTCCTTCACTTACTCAACTACCGGTTGCATTACAACATCATTACCGGTTATAATTCACATCAATGACAATACTCAAACTTCATTAATGAAATCTTCAATCAAATGCCAACAATCTCCCCCTTTGAAATTGATGGTAATACAAATATCAATACCCTTGATTGTGATGATTGAGAGTAATGCACATACACAAGTATAGGAATCCTAGTTTACATTTTACCATGTACTCTACTTCAACTGAGTCTCCATGTCTTCAACTAGTAACTGGCTATAGTTCTTCTTGTTATCAATCATACAATTCTTCTCCCCCTTTGACAACAATGCCAAAGTGAAAGTAAAACATGCAGTGTCATACTTCACTGTTATGCATCAACGATCTGCAGCTTGATGCTCCCCCTGTGGAATAGCTCCACTCTACACCAATCCTGCTTCAAGATTATTCAATTAGCTCCAGGACTGATGTATTCCACATCTGCTCAATTAACCTCATGTAAGGGCACAACCCCTATCTGACCTCTAAAATAATCAAAAGTAGTCTTAGGCAAAGGTTTAGTAAAGATATATGCTAGTTGTTCCTTAGTAGATACATGCTCCAGTAATACATCTTTACTTTGCACTTTCTCCCTCAAGAAATAACATTTCAACTCAATATGCTTGGTTCAAGCATGCAACACTGGGTTCTTTGAAATATTTATTGCATTGGTGTCATCACATAAAACATTTACCAGTTATGTGATCTTCAACTTGAATCCTTCTAGAATGTGTTTCATCCAAATTGCCTGGGTACAATTTATATACACTGCAACATATTTAGCTTTAGCAGTGGACTGTGATATACAGCTCTACTTCTTTCTGCTCCAAGATACAAGCCTTCCTCCAAGAAAGAATGCACCTCCGGTTGTGCTCTTCCTGTCATCAATATTTCTTGCCCAGTTTGCATCTGTATAGACTTTCAAATCAAAGTTAGTTGCATATGGATACCAATCCATAATCAATATTACCTTTCAAATATTTGAATATCCTTTTAGTAGCTACCATGTGTGTTTCCTTTAGGTTCTTCTGAAATTTGGCAACTAATCCAACTGCATGAGAAATATCTGGTCTGTTGTGAACAACATAATGCAGCTTCCCTATCATAGACCTCTACTCCTTTTCATCAATGGATGCGGCATCATCTTCCATGGATAGTTTACAGCCTGTAACCATTGGTGTCCCAACTGGTTTACAGTCTCCCATTCTGAATGTCTTCAATTCCTGTTTTACGTATTTGGACTGTGTGATAAAAATACCACTCTTCATCTGTTGAATTTACAAACCTATTAGGAATTGTATCTCTCCAACCAGAGACATTTCAAATTCACTTTTCATCTCATTTCCAAAGTCCTCACCCATGTCATCATTGCCTCCAAAAATAACATCATCCACAAACACTTCACTAACCAGTGTCTTATCTCCTTCAGTATTGAGATATGTATTGTTGTCTTCATTGGTTCTCTGAAACCCTATCTTCATCAGGTGTGAATGTAGTCTTTCATACCATTCTCTTCGTGCTTGCTTTAAACCGTATAGTGCCTTGTGTAGTTTATACACCATATCCTTTGCATCAATCAAAGCATAACCATCTAACTATTCAATATATACTTCCTCTTCCAGTATTCCATTTAGAAATGTTGACTTTACATCCATCTGATATACTTGTAATCCCCTATATGCTGCAAATTCAAGTAGAGTCCTAACACCATCCAATCTAGCAACTGGTGCAAATGTCTAGCCAGAGTCTTCTCCTTCTTCCTGTGCATAACCTTTGCACACCAATCTTGTTTTGTTTCTGACTACTACTCCATCTTCATTCAATTTGTTTTTGAATACCCATTTAGTACCTATCACATTTTTTTTCACTGGTCTGGGTACTAGGGTCCATGTATTGTTCTTCTCAATCTGGTCAAGCTCCTCTTCCATAGCCTTGATCGAGTGATCATCTCCAAAGGCTTCCTTAGCAGTTCTAGACTCAATAGTGGAGATAATACAAGAATTATCTCTTATTCTTCTTCTGCTTAACACACCAGCATCTTTATCTCCAATAATCTGGCTAGGATTATGATTGAGTCTCACATACCTTGGTATAACATGATCATTATCTTTAGATTCTTATTCCTTACTATCTTCATCATTTGTCGAATCTACCTGCTCCGGTTGAACTGGTACTACAACATTCACTTCACCAACTTCTAGTTTCACCGGTTCTGGTTCCAAAATCAAAATGTAACGTTCATCTTCTTTCTTCTCCTCACTGGTTTATCCTCAAACTTCAGGACACTCATATACTCGGACATCAGCACTTTCAATGATTCTCTTTGTCCAGTTGTTGTAACATTTGTAGGCTTTACTCTTGGTGGAATAACCAAGAAATATGCCTTCATCACTCTTAGCATCAAACTTACCAACATAGTTACCTCTTTTGATAAAACATTTACTACCAAAAATCTTAAAATAACTAACATTAGGCGACCTACCATACTAGTATTCATAAGGAGTTTTATCCTTACCTTTTAACCAATATCCAGTTCATAGTGTATACAGCTGTGCTGATAGCTTCTCTCCAGAAAGTTTCTGTTACACCTCCTTGTATTAGCATAGTTCTAGCAGCTTCAACAACTAACTGGTTGTTCCTCTCTGCAATACCATTCTGATGTGGTGTCCTAGGTGTAGAAAGATGCCTCTTAATTCCATTGTCTTCACAATATCTAGTGAATTCCTCTTATGTAAATTCACCTCTTTGATCAGTTCTCAGACACTTTATCTTCTTACCACTTTCATTTTTAGCTAAGGCCTTGAATGCCTTAAACTTACTAAAGGATTTTTTTTTGTCCCTCAAGAATGTGACCCACATCATTCTTGAGCAATCATCAGCGAAGATCATAAAATATCTATCACCTTGAATACTTCTAGTCCTGATTGGTCCACAAAGGTTTATATGAACCAAATCTAGCAAATGTTTTGTCGAGAAAGATTTTCTCTTAAAATTTGAGGATGTCATCTTTCCTAACTGACATTCCTTACACAGAGCATTCATGGGTTTGTCCAACTGAGGCAAACCTCTTACTGATTTGGACTTACTGACTTTGACAATTTTATCAAAATGTATATGACAAAATCTTTGATGCCAAAGCCAACTATCATCTACTTTAGCAATTAAACAAATTTTGACTTTAGGATTCAGGTGAAACAGGTTACCTTTTGTCTGCTTGCCAGTTGCAATCAGCTCACCTTTGCTTACATAGATTTTACACATTCCATTCTTGAATTCCAATGGATAACCTTTGTCATTGAGTTGAGCTACACTCAAAAGATTATGCTTCAATCCTTCAACCCAATAGACATCATTTGCATTGCTCTTTCCATTAAGAGAAATATTTCCCTTTCCTTTTACCATGCAAGGTGAGTCATTTCCAAACCTCATAACTCCTCTATCAAATTCCTTCAAAGTAAGAAATTTACTTCAGCACCACTCATGTGATGTGAACAACCACTGTCTATAATCCAATCATCAAAACTATCCATACGAGAAACTAATGCCTTCTGATCAGATGTCTCCTCTTTAATGGAAACAAAGACAATGTCTTCATTAGCATCTCCCTCAGATTCCTCATCAGTGATTCCACCATCAACTGCAATGAGGCAATCTATTTTACCTTTTCCTTTGTACTTCTTGTACTTCTCACATTTATGCTCATTGTCTCCATTTGGACAGTTGGCTACAATATGTCCAATCTGGTTACATGCAAAACACTTCAAAGGTAATTTACCTTTGTACTTACTGGTACCTCTGAATAACCACTTGGCCAACAATTCTTCAAGCTCGATCAGACTATCTTCATCATCAACTTCTCTACTGGATCTAGACTCATAACTGTGATTGGCTTCTCTGTTTTTCCTAACAGGTGGGTTAGAAACTAAAGCTCTAAATGCAGATTCGGATTTCTGAGCACTACCATCATAACTATTTAATTCAAATGCAGTAAGTTTACTAATGATGGAGTCAAGAGTTACCTTTGTTTTATCAATAGACTTGAGTTTCTGAATTGCTGCAACTCGGATAGCGTAGACAGGTAGAAGGGTTCTCAACACCTTACTAACCATTGTGGTATCTTCCACTTTACCACCAGCACTTTTGATCTCACCAACTATCTCCTTAGTCCTCTGACCATACTATTGAATATTCTCACCTTCATCCATCTGAATGTCATCAAATTTACCTCTCAGACTCTCTTCTTTGGAAATCTTCACATGCTCATCACCGCTATAGATATCCTTAAGATTCTTCCACACATCATAAGTAGTCTCCAAATGATGGACATCAACATATTCTAAATCAGACAAGGAACTGATAATGGCCTCCAATGCTTGATTATTCTCTTGTTGCTCCTTCTTTTGATCATCAGTCGGAATCCCACTAGGAAAGGTATACTTGGTAACAACATGTTCCCAATACTGACTTCCTAGACTCTTGATATAGATCTTCATCCTATCACTCCATAAGTTGTAGTTTTACCTATTGAACTTCGAACCTTCTTTCTTCATCATGTTCTCCTAGATCTTTACCTCAAGTTGTTAGGCTTAGACACTAGAGGACTTGAAATTCTCTGATACCAATTGATAATATGATGAGTCAATAAGGATCCGGAAAACTACTGAGAGGGGGTGGTGAATCAGTAGATGGAAAACTAACTAAACTTTCACCAAACTCAAAACCCAACTCACAAATCAATCACTGAACTAACTAGTTCAAACACTGAGTAATAAACTGCAACTGCACTGTCAAGTTAACCGGTTTACTGGCATAACAAAATAATAGTGTAAGAGCTCTTAAATTCTCAAATCATTTAACCAAAAAATCAAACCACTTTACTAACAATATTAAAAGCACATTTCAGATTATTGTCGGTCATCTTAACATAACTAAGTGGATTTACCAGTTAAACAAATTAACCATATCAAAACAAAACCACAAAAATCATTCACCACTTGACACAATGATTTTAGACGTGGAAATCCAAATGGGAAAAACCACGATGGGGATGAATAACCATAAGTGTTCTGAACTCTTTTGAAGTTTGCCATGTTAGGAGCCAAGCCTTATTAGAAGCTTTATAAAAATGTCCTGTTAGGAACAAATCCTGTTAGGGACCACCCGGTTAAGGGATTGACTATAATGCCCTATTAAAAGAAATACTTTGTTAGGAGTAACCTCATTAGAGGATTTGAAATCCAAGTTAATGGATCACCTAGTTAGAGGATTTAGAAAGCACTAAGCCTGTTAAAGCTTACCTTGTTAAGGGATTTAATTGTTGTAATTGTTAGAGAACAACAGGGCTTTGCTGATATGGTAAATAGCACTACTCTACTTGATTAGATCTTTTTCATGCTCCTATATGCCTTCACACATACTGCAAATACTCCTTCTGGTTCAACAATCAATCACACTGAAACTTAACCAAAATTACCAACACTACAAAAAAACAAATCATCGACCTTAAAAGCAAAACAATAGGTTGGTAACAAATCACAAACCTAAGATCTCATAGAGATTACAAACAAATTGGTTCAAATATGACCTTTAGATTACATAGCAATCTTCAACACATTGTACAAGACAACCTCAACTGCTCCTTGATCACCGCTTCATCGAATCTTGTAACTCATCATGCAATTTCCTCTCCATGCAATGTACTCACTCATTCCCAAGATAAAACAGTTATCTCTATGCACCAAAACAAATTTGAAACACATCACATGCATCATGCATATGTGGCATAATCATCATCGATCACCATTTGATCATATATCAACACAACTGATTCACCAAGCTCCATCGGTTAGGGTTTGGCACATCAACAGGTAGGGTTACCGATTGATCTCACCACTTCTTAAGTAATATTGGTTTCCTTCACTTACTCAACTACTGGTTGCATTACAACATCATTACCAGTTACAGTTGACATCAATGATCATACTTAAACTACTACTTAAAATTGATTTCTTAATAACACCTATTACAATTTTTAAAAAGTAGCTTTATTATTACAAAACAAATTATAAAGAGCATTAAATTGTGAAATAAACTCTTGGTCACCTATATGGAGCTTGCTAGTAAATAGAATATTGATAGTTTGTATTAGTAGGTTTTTAGGTTTGCAAGATAGTTCACAAACTTGCTTGGTGTGTGTGTGAAAAGTGGAATAAGAATCTGTAAGCACAACACTTCAATCAAGTCATTACATGCATGGTAAGTCAGATATAATCATGAATAATAAACCATAACAAATCGACCCATTGCCTTCTAAAAGATGCGAGTATAAGATTGCTCTCAAATTTGTATAAGCAATACCAATGACTAGACAACATCAAGACGAAGGATTTTATCTATATGAACATGATGAATGCTAGATGGATGCAATATTGATCTAACAAGATCTTTGCAATATTAAGCTAAATGATCTAATCAATGTGGTATAATTAATATGCAATGAGCCTAGAGCAAAAACAGTATAATAACAATGTATTCTCCAGCCTTTTTCTGAATGAGAGATGAGCCTGAATTTATAGAAAATTCAGAAAGATGCCAACGACTAAAATCAAATGATGATGAGCGGTCAAGATTTTCCAAGAGGAAGCACAATCCAAGTAAATTGATGTGATTGGATGCTTTTATCAGCTTTAAAGGAAATTGAACTAAAATTAAGATTAAAATCAGAAAAAACTGATTTATTCTCTATTTCATTCAATTTTGAGATTTAATTGTTTTAATTGCTTTCTTTGAGATTATTTATCAATTTTTAATTTGTTTTTCAAGATTATCTCCAATTGATTTCTTTTCTCAATTTTTGGTCAATTAGTTCCTTTTTTTTTTTTTTTTCCATTTTTGAAGATTTGTGCTCAATTGATTTATTTAATTTAAATTAATTCCTCTTTTTGATGATTTAATGGCAAATTGATTTATTTAATTAAATATACTAGGATATTTAATAAAATAAATAAGATAATTGTTTAAAATGATTTACTTGGAATTATTTAATTAATAAATAAATATTTAATTAATATTGAGTGATTGATTTGCCATGTGACATTTGATGATTAAAGAATTAATTGTGTGCTTAAGATTGATTTAATTGCCTTTGGTTAGGACCTTGGTGATGTTGTCGAGATTAGGGGCTCATGGTTTAGATGACCATTTTTAGGGTATTACATTTGCCCCTCTTTGAATTAATGTGCGAGCAGTGCGTTGGTTCAAAGAATAGTTGATGTCTAGGAGATGCCAGTTTTGAACTTGATTGATCAAGAACTAGATGAAAAGCGAGGTGTTAAGCTTGATTCAAAGCGACAAAGCTGAATGAAGTTCGATCAAAGCGATATCGCTCTGGAACTTGATTGAACTTAGGAACGATAGAAAACAAAAGATACCGAACTTGAACTTGATTGATCAAGAAGCGGATCTTACTGATCTAGAACCTGATTGATCTAGACACAGTGAGTGATGATAAAAATCAATCTTGAACTTGATTGATCAAGATACGATGAAGATAAACTGTTCATCTTGATCAAGAAATGAATGAAACTAAACACCTGCTTAGATTGAGTGTGATTAAAGATACTCTTTAAACCCTTGATTGAGTTTACACGAATAATCAGCTTGATGAAAAGCGCTGAAACTGATTAATGTTGAGAGATTGATTCAAATAAAAGACAAATATTAGCTTGATTTGAAGCGATGAAACTGATATGCCGCTAGCGATTGATTTGATTCAGATGATCGAGAGATCTCAATTTGATACAAAGTGATGAAGTTGAGATGCCCCTAGCGATGAGGTCTTGTTTGATTTTCTTTAGTTGAAAAAGATGTTTTGCTCGACTTGCAATGAAGATTTGAAAATTTTCTCGACATTTGAAGATGTGAGATCATAAGGTCATGAGTATGCCCCCTCGGGAGCGAAATTGAAAGATAGCAAGGGTTCATGATGATAGGCAATTTTTGGCGATGATAAGTTGTTTGAGCATAAATTGATTCAGAGGAAATTTTGAAAATTTTGCATTGATTTGACAAGAAATTGAGCGCAAAGTTGATTTGTAGAAATTAAAAATTGAGATTCAGCGTTGATTCATGAGAAATTGAGCACAATTTAGAAGAAAGAATGAGCTTTTGATGAAAAGAGCGCTAAGTGGTCCAAATTCTGAAATTGACTAGCAAAATGATCTCAAATTTTGATTTTGATCCCGAAAATGGAATCAGGACAGCCGATTTAGCTAAGGGTACAATTTTCGTGTCCATTGGAGCAAGTTGAAAAATTAGGTTTTTGGCTATATATGGGACAAAAGTGTCATTTTCAATTCATTTTAACCCTCCAAGTTTGAAAATTCAAAAAGCCTTCTGCGAAGAAAATGGTGGTCCCTACTCGTCAGCATCGATTCGAATGCCAGAGGAGACATAATCGACCCCAGAACTACAAGCCAACGGTAAGTGATCGATCTTAAGCCTGTTTGTGTTTTCAATTTTGAATTTTTTTGTGCATTTTTCAAGTTTTCCATGTGTTTTTTATCGGGTTTCCCGGTTTATCGTGCGAGACAGGATCCTGTCTCATATGAGAAACTTGTAAATTTTCTTTTATCATTTGAAGCCATTAGTTTTGTCGTACTATAGCTATTCCTGGCTCGTACGAGATGCTACTTTTCTGTGTTTTGTCGTACGATAGACAGTGAGCATTTTTTAGGGTGTAAACGTGAGATTTTGATTTTTTTTTGACTTAGTTGGATTTGCGTGATGTTTTACTTCTTTGTAGGCTCATTTGGAGTGTTTTCTGATGCTTCGTTGTTGGGTTTGTGCAGGTTTGATTACCTCCTATTTTGTTTAGATGTGTGTATCCTCCTACTATGGCCTTAGTGCAAGATTTATCTGAGGTTGAGCAGGCTCATGTTGATTTGTGCGGCTTGACTCATCTTTTGTGATTACTAGATATCAGTGTGAACCACAGGATGCTCACAGCATTGGTAGAGCGATTTCATTCGGAGCATAACACATTTCATCTATCGGTGGGGGAGTTGACTATCACTCCTGAGGATGTATACAGGATCCTCTGTATCCCTTTTGCTGGGGATAAGGTGGATTATGATTCAGGGCACCTTCCAGGATTACAGGCAATCAGGCATGTCTTCGGTGATCCTAACATTTTGACTCCATCCATGAGTTGGGATATTCTTATGAGCAGGTATAGTGAGGAGTATCCTCTGCAATGCGTCCTAGCAGGATTCATAGGTTTTTTTCTTATGCCAGACGGAGGGAAGTAGGGCTTCTAGTGCGGATGGGGTCGGATGTTAGAGAGGTTGATAGAGACCCCTCAGAGGCTTAGCTGGGGCTCTTGTTTGTTGGCCCACATGTATCAAGAGATGCATGAGATCGTATATAGAGAGGGACGTAGCATGGTTGCTAGTGTGTATATTTTGCAGGTGTGGGCTTGGGAGCACCTTCCCGTGTGTCGGTCGATAGTAGTTGATAGCAGAGAGCTTGGGCAACCGATCATTTATAGGTATGTCGGATATATCACACAGCCCCATCTGGGCAAGACAAATTTCTAAAAAAATGTCTAACATCCGGCCCCATCCGCATCTGCCAGTGTTAGCATCTAGATGTTAGAGATGGTGTAAAAATCTCAGGCAAACAGAAGACAATTCAGGGTCAGTGTTAGCATCATCTAAAATTTAAGCAAAAAATCCTGAAAAGTCATTTGTTTTTAATCTATCAGAAAACAGAATCGTACGACAATCTTTGCATGACAGAACGACAAAACCTCTTTATCGTACGAGTTAGAAACCAGAATAGAATGACAAAAGAATAATATAAGCAGTGTGTCATATGAGTTAGAAATCAGCATAGAATGACAAACTATAAGAAAATCAGTATGTCGTACGAGTCCATATTCCGATTTGTACGACAATTTAAAGGATACGATCTTGTTTCATACGATAAGCTGCATGCATCAATATGATGTCGTACGATGCAATGAAACTACTAGTACAATACTTCACAGAGGTTGTACGGACGAAACCTGCAGGATTAAAAAAAATGATTTTGAGGCCGGAAAAAGTAATAATCGGACCCCACGGTGGGCGCCAAAAATGTGTGTGTGAAAAGTGGACTAAGGATCTGTATCTGCAATACACAACACTTCAATTAAGTCATTACATGCATGGTTAGTTAGATATAATCATGAATAATAAAACCATAACAAATCGACCCATTGCCTTCTAAAAGATGCGAGTATAAGTTTGCTCTCAAATTATAAGCAATACCAGTGACTAGACAACATCAAGACGAAGGATTTTAATCTATATGAGCATGATGAATGCTAGATGGATGCAGGATTAATCTAACAAGATTTTTGCAATATTAAGCTAAATGATCTAATCAATGTGAAATAATTAATATGCAATGAGCCTAGAGCAAAAATAGTATAATAATGATATATTCTCCAGCCTTTTTCTGAATGAGAGATGAGCCTGAATTTATAGAAAATTCAGAAAGATACCAACGGCTAAAATCAAATGATGATGAGTGGTCAAGATTTTCCAAGAGGAAGCACAATCCAAGTAAATTGATGTGATTGGATGCTTTTATCAGCTTTAAAGGAAATTGAACTAAAATTAAGATTAAAATCAAAAAAAACTGATTTATTCTCTATTTCATTCAATTTTGAGATTTAATTGTTTTAATTGCTTTCTTTGAGATTATTTATCAATTTTTAATTTGTTTTTCAAGATTATCTCCAATTGATTTCTTTTCTCAATTTTTGGTCAATTAATTCCTTTTTTTGATTTATTTCCATTTTGAAGATTTGTGCTCAATTGATTTATTTAATTAAATATGCTAGGATATTTAATAAAATAAATAAGATAATTGTTTAAAATGATTTACTTGGAATGATTTAATTAATTAAATAAATATTTAATTAAAATTGAGTGATTGATTTGCCATGTGACATTTGATGATTAAAGAATTAATTGTGTGCTCAAGATTGATTTAATTGCCTTTGGTTAGGACCTTGGTGATGTTGTCGAGATTAGGGGCTCATGGTTTAGATGACCATTTTTAGGGTATTACACTTGGTACTCGCAAATTTTTTTAGTCCACGAGTACTCGCAAAGTAAACTTGTTGGGTTTTTTCCCAATTTTTCCCACAAGTGCTCGATGATTCCATGCCAAAAACTTGACACTAGGTCATGACATAATTTTGATGTGGGTCAAACATGATTTTCACTTTAAATTGATATGATTTTGACTCAGAAATTACACAATCTTTGCTATATAAAACCTTCGTTCGCCCTTCCACACCACGCAATAGCAAGAAAATATTCTACAATTGAAATGGGAATATTTTCCAAGCAATTCTCAAGTTAAATTCATTTTTTATTTTTTTCTAGAATTTCATAATTTTCTAATTTCCCAAGTCTAAGACTCTAAACACACATTGTATAGACACAATTTTTCTCCGACAAGGCCTTTAGGCAAGGGCTATGGCCAACCCCCTAGCATTTGGGCCATTGGCCACACCTAGCACATATTATTTGCATATGTACCTAGTCATTAATTGCTTTATCAATGCTGGAAGAAATTAAAGTTACTTTGCATATCAATGCTTTATTAATCTTTCATTATTAATGCTTTATCACTGCCATGTTGCAGGATTTTATAACCACCATGATTCCTCCCATTTGTCAACCAAATAAGATGATGATCAGACAGTGGGTATAGTTGATAATATCTCTTGATTTAGCCAACATCCATAGTGAAATAAACGTCTAGATTATGGCTTGAAATTCAGTACTTGAAGCAATGGTAGTTGTTGGGGAACCCTTATATTTCTTCCATTCTGCAATTGTTAATTCTAAAGCCCAAGCCTTGGTAAGTATACTATTTTGTTCAGTGTCAAATTCTAAAGACATGGCAGATGCTTTATGTCTCACAATTAATGGTTTGCCACATTTTCTACTAGGTAAAGTTAGGATAGAGATCCTAAATAATCTCACATTGATGCCTTCTCTTTTTCATGAACATTAGCAAGAGTTGTTGCATCAAGAAAGCATGATGGTTACTTTTTAGAAGTCAACAGTTCTTTCTTTCATGGTGTTCATGCTATTAGGAAAACCTGGGTTTTAACTCTGTAACACTATCTTTTGTGCATTTCACAGTGGATTATCCAACACAATTTGGGGCAGCTTCAGAGTATCAAGACTTTATTCATCATTATTCAAATTTGGAAATTACACAGCTTGAGGCTCAATAACAAATACATTGGCCTTTACTAATATCAAATTGACTAATTCATTGTAACCTTGCATTTTTAATTACCTTCAACAAATACAATGTTTGCACAACATTTCAATTGATAGTTCATAGTAGCATATAAGGTATGCTTCAACATGAGGAAACCATTACAATTATAGCCACCATTATTGTGCAGCACATATTAGTCAAGGTTTTCTAGTTTGTACAAATGTAATGCAAGATCCACGTCTAAATTGGTACAAAATCTTTCTCATAAGTCTTGTGGATCCCATACTTATTTGAAATGTCCTCTGCATGAATGCAATGTCTCCAAATGCAACAACAATTATAATTTGTAGATCATTAACTCCCTGTTGCGAATTGATTTATCACATTATACTATCAAAATGGGGCCTTTTAAATTACAGTGTTCCTCATATCTCGCTCTAAAATTATCATTTCTTTATCACTGGGAATATATTGTATGAATAATGAAAACTATAGCTTCCTCCTCTAGTGCACTACCTCTTACAATATTGCACGTTCATATGAACTTATCCTTTTGTCTTGGTGCAAAACCATACAATTGATACAACCACTATGAAATATGTATGTCTTGATTGAATATTATCGAGTCTTCATGCACATTATCTTTGGGGATGCCCTTGTTAATTTTAGTATCAAACTAATAACAATAAACAGAAAATAACAAATGCAACGCACATAACACAACAATACCCTAGGAAAACCTCCCTCTTGGAGGTGAAAAACCCAGCAACAAATATCTGATTGTATTAGATCAAAACATAGTAGCAGACTTACAATATTCCCTTGCTAGGGCATAACCAAAACTAGGGAAAACTTTTCTGTCATACAATAATCTGATCAATTATCCTTCAAGGCAAGATCATTGTCACTGTGAATTAATTCAGCAGCCCAGAATGAAGGTGCTCGTTGATCTAAATGAAGTTCGCCAATCTGAATACAAGTTCGTTATCCTTGTCTAATGAATTTGCTACACTTTGATCATTCTGCCAGCCCTAGATAATTCTCTAATAAGGAGATAGTTCCAAGGTCTAGGATGATTGACATGCAAAAGTAAATCATTGATTGTAGAGATAGGTAATTCATTGATTGTTTATTGATTGTACAATGATCACAAATCATCTTGTATATATATGAATTAATGCCTCCAATAGATCATAGTCGGCCTTGTATTTTTGGCGCCAAGAATAGGATCAGACCTTTAATTACAAGTTACATATAGCTCGACCTTAATTTCAAGTTACATATGACGCCCAATTAGGGCCAGACCAATACACGTTGAAAAGTTACATTATTGCACAAGGGGTTTGCCCATTTAGGGCCAAACCTAATTGCTTTACAAATTACACAAGTTTCATGTTGCTACCAATGATTACATATTAAATTATATCATCATTATGGCTAAGGCTGACATGCCACCTAACCATCAAACGTGCTAGGTCAACCCCTAGAAGGCTTCGACCTAGCTATACATCAACACTCCCTCTTAGCTAGGGAGGAGTCCTTCTCAATAACTGAGTTACATAGTGACAACCATCATGGCTACTCCCATGAAAAATGCATATGAACACAACCACCATGGCTACTCCCATGAAAAATGCATATGAACACAACCACTATGGCTACTCCCAGAGGGTGGATCCATCATGGCTACTCCCATGAATGGAATTACACATGAACACAACCACCATGGCTACTACCATGGATAGAAACATAACGTCATCTCAACATGACGTTCATCATAGCTTCTCCCAGAGGGTGAACAAACACAAGTGCTAAGTCATGGAATGACATCCACCATGCCTACTCGCAAGAGGTTGGGTCCACCATACCTACTCACAAAGGGTGGATAAGCACAAGTGCTACATCATAGAATTTCTTCCATGACATCCACCATGCCTACTCGCAGAGAGTGGATCCACCATACCTACTTGTAGAGGGTGGAATGAGGGCTTTCACCTCAAACTTCTCCCAAAGAAGAGTGCATTACCACCATGCCTACTTGCAGAGGATGGTTCCACCATGCCTACTCGCAGAGGGCAGAACAAGGGCTTTCACTTCAAATTTCTCTTGTAGAGAAGAATGCATTAACAAGGGATTTCACCTCAAACTTCTCCTCGCAGAGAAGAAGTCATTAACAAGGGATTGCACCTTAAACTTCTCTCTCACAGAGAAGAACTCATTAACAAGGGATTGCACCTCGAACTTCTCTCTCATAGGGAAGAATGCATTAACAAGGGATTGTACCTCAAACTTCTCTCTCACAGAGAAGAACTCATTAACAAGGACTTTCACGTCAAATTTCACCATCATAGAGAAAAATGCATTAACCAAATCTTCATGATGACGTGGCTCCCTCTGAAGCTGAAATGACAGGCTCCCTCTGAAGCTAAAATGTCAGCCTCCCTCTGAAGCTTAAAATCAGGCTCCCTCTGAAGCTGAAATGACATTTCCTCCTTTTAGAATAAGAAATCTTTTGAGCTGATATTTGACCTTGGCTCCTCCTGGGGTATCTTTATGCCAACTTCCGCAAAAGAAGCTAGAGGAGTAGACCTGAATTTTCACTCTCAAGCATAGTGACCATACTTATCACACCTAAATCATTGAATGTGAGATAAGTCCTTCTTCCTTTTAGATTTAGAGATAGGATCTGATTCTCTATCTCTATCCCATTTCCTTCTTTTACCTATTTCCATACATGTAGCAAGGACTTGATTTTCCACATCATAATGATCATGCTCAATTCCTCTTGCTATCAATCTTGACTCTTCTTGAATGCAATCCACACGAAGATGATCAAACTTGGGAATTTTAGATCTTGTACTGATTCCTTGAATGTAAGATTCCCAGGATGCAGGAAGACCATTAAGATCCAACATGGTCAAGTCCTTGTTGTCAAAAACATGACCAATAGAAGAGAGTTGATCTCTCAACTCAGAGATCCTCAAGAAGTAAGCAATAACAAATTCTCCTTTTTCCATCTAGATGTGATGAAGTTGTTTCTTTAAGGTTAGAGAATGACTTGTGTTGTTGATTTCGTACATCTCCTCCAAATTTTTAAACATCTCTCTTGATGTCTTCAACTTGGAGATGATAGGAACAATGTGGTCCTTCACAGAGTCAACTAACATCTTCTGCACCTTGATGTCTTTCTTTTTCCATTGAATATTTTCTTCATCTTCCTTAGGCTCGGAAGCTTCGTTGTCCACAAATTATGCTAGCTCGCTTTCATTCAAAGCAAGCATGATTCTGAATCTCCATGATGTAAATTTTGATGCTCCATCCAATCTATATTCAACCCTAAGGTTGTTCACCATCTTGAATGAAGTGGTAAGTAACATGAAGTAGGAGAAGTGAAGCAAACTACTATCAATCTGATCACAATCAATTTGAACCAAGCTTTGATATCATGTTAATTTTAGGATCAGACTGATAACAATAAACAGAAAATAACAAATGTAACACACATAACACAACAGTACTTTGGGATAACCTCCCTCTTGGAGGTGAAAAACCCAACAACAAATATCTCTGATTGTATTACATCAAAACATAGTAGCAGACTTACAATATTCCCTTGCTAGGACATAGCCAAAACTAGGGCAAACTTATCTGTCATACAATAATCTAATCAATTGTCCTTCAAGGGAAAATCGTTGTCACTGTCAGCTCGGAATGAAGGTGATCGCAGATCTAAATGAAGTTCACCAATCTGAATACAAGTTTATTGTCTTTGTCTGAAGAATTCCCTGGACTTTGATCAGTCTGCCAGCCCTAGATAATTCGCCAATAAGGAGATAGTTCCCAGATCTAGGATGATTGACATGTAGAAGTAAATCACTAATTGCAGAGATAGGTAATTTGTTGATTGTTTATTGATTGTAGAATGATCACAAATCATCTTGTATATATATGAATTAATGTCTCCAATAGATCATAGTCGACCTTGTAGCTTTGGTGCCAAGAATAGGATCAGACCTTTAATTACAAGTTACATATAGGTCGGCCCTAATTACAAGTTACATATGACGCCCAATTAGGGCCAGACCAATACATGTTGACAAGTTACATTATTGCACAAGGGGTTCGCCCATTTAGGGCCAGACCTAATTGCTTTACAAGTTATGCAAGTTACATGTTGTTGCCCATGATTACATATTAAATTATATCATCATTATGGCTAAGGCCGACAGGCCACTTAGCCATCAAACGTGTTAGGTCGGCCCCTAGATGGCTCTAACCTAGCTATACATCAACAACCCTAAGCAGAAGTGGCATTGTTCTTCATGGATTTATTCTTTTTATTATGAGTTATTTGTACCCCAAGAAGTTTCTCAACTAATACTTATTTGGGGAACCTCATCATAAATATGTAACCCCAAGATAAAAGTTGAATGTCTTACTTTTTAAAGTATGTATTTATCTTGACTTTTCTGATAAGAGCATGAAATTTCAATAGATAGAAGTGAAAACAATTGATTTTATTTTGCATTCTTGAGTGAGCTTACATGTGCAAAACTCTAAACAATTATTGATGCAATGTTGTATGATGGATGCACTACAAAGTTTCAACTAATGGAGTAGCCTCTCGAGTGAAAAGTGTCAATGCGAGCATGTTTGAGTCTCTAGTAAACAATCCTAAGACTTGTAAAACTAATCATTAACTAATTTTTCTTTTGCAAAAATGCCCACCATTGGTTGCAGTTGTGATTTACATTATTTGTATATCACTAAAGGTTACTATTGCACTATTGCCGAATGTATGCACCAGAAGCATGTCCAGAAGGAGTCGGGGAAGGGCAAAAGGTGCTTGGTCACTGAGAGAAAAAAAACGTGAATGAAAATATACTACAAAGGAAACAATTATGCAGACAGAGTAGGTTGAAGTTACTAAGCTCCCAAGCCTTTGTACTTGGGTCGTTAAGAAAAAATGAACTACATCATGTCCATCATATTCAACTCAATTTGTTAAAAGTGTATGTGATTCAAGTGAATTAAAAAACATTGGGTCTCAGATTGTATGTGATTCTAAAAAACCAACATTTTCTTGTTAATGTTTCTCCTAATACTGAGTTATTTGAGCCAAATGGTGAGTGGTGCAAAGCATTGACTAATTCGATAGGTGAAAGTGTTGATTATTCTTTTACAAATAATGATGCTATTCTTGATATTTCAACTTAGGCATCAAGATGTTGATATCTGATATAGAAAAATGTCACAACCACTAATTTGTGTAGGAATTAGTCAAGCAAGTGCATTGCTAGTTGAAGAAAAAAAAAAAATCATTATAAAGAAATTGAAATGATCTATTGTTATGAAAAAATAATTGCACAACTCTAAATGTTACAATTCTATTATCAACAAAACAAATTTATAACTCTCCCATGACCAAAACAAAGACACAATGGTTCTTGCACTCCTTGGTAGGAACTTCACTGCTCTGCAACTCTTGTTTGTTTAGTGCTCAAGGGTTGCATTGCCATCTGTTTGGTTTTGAAAGGAACTTAAAAACAAGCTAAATTGTGAATTTTAAAAAAAAATCATAAAAAAAAGAAGTATTTAATAAATTTAAGGTTTGTATTAAAATAATATATTAAAATTAATGTATTAAACTAAGTTACAAAATGATGCATATATATTAGGAAGAAAGAAAAAAATATATAGAATTTAAAAAAATGAAGGGTTTTAATCATATTGAAAAATATCCAAAAGATTCAAACAATTTTTTTATATTGACTAAAAAAATAGATTTACAATCTAAAATGAAACTAATACAACCAAAATAAAATTAGCAAGAGGACAATATAACCTAACAACATTCAAGACCGGTAACTATAATAATGTCTATAATAATGTTTAGAGCTCCCAAATGAAAGCTAACTCAAAATAATATCTAATACTTAATGAAAAAAAAGAGTTACATCAAACATGAAGTTAGATCTCATGACATTTTATTTTTGAAATCCCTCATTATATTTTACATAGATTTTTTTTTTTAAATGCTAATATAACACTTAACTACTTTCATATTACTAAATTATGATATTCAACATATGGAATAAAATTATTTTCATGCAAGGAAAGGACCACGTAATAAAGTCAATCCAATTCCACATTAATATTAGATCAATGGATTAGTCTATCCATCATTAATCTCTTAAGAAAAGATAAGAATAGGTTGGATCCATGAATGTTATGAAATTTGTTTATTCTTCCCCTATAGGATGGAATTATTTATATATATGTATATTAGTGAGGAACCAGAGGTTGTGTCGCAAGATAAGGAGAAAGGCAAGAGGGTGGTGGAAGAAGGATAGGTGATGGTTGATCAAGCCATGTTTTTGTTGTCTATAAATGTCGATTTCATATGGATATTGTTGGGTCCAAGTGGTGTATTTTGTAATTTTCGGATGTAAGGGATTTTTGGGGTTTTTTTTATTGGATCCGTTTTGCAAATGAGGGCTTGAAATTTCGACTTGTACATTTTTTTGAATTAATAAAATAAATATTTTACCGATCATATATATATATATATTATCATTAGTTTATTTATTAATAATTTTGAAACAAGTATAAATTGTTTTAACTAATATCATGTGACTAATAATTTATGAAAAATTAAAAAGTCACAATTTAGAAAATTAAATTTTATTATTTTTGATAAATAATGATTTTATTATTATTTATATACTAAAAGAAAAATAATAGATATGTGATAATTAGAATTTATTATGGAAGATCAAAAGTCACAACTTAAAACTCTACATTAAATTTATTTAGATTTAAACTTGATTCTCTACAGTAAAAACTCAATACTTTAACCAATCAAATTGAAACGAAGAAAACATCCAAATATTATTTACAATTCAGTTATAGAAATTCATAAGCCACAACTTAAAATTTTACATTAAATCTTCATATAGATTTAAAAACCCAGTGCTTTAACCAATCAAACTCAAACCCTTAAATCATCCAAATTATTCTTTGCAAAGAAGACTCCTCCATCTAGAATGGGGCAACCAACCAATTGAACTCAAATCAGTAAACCATCCAAATCATTCTTTGAGGACGGGACTTCTTATCTAGAATGAGGGAGCCATTCAAAATGCAAGTTCAAGAGACCAGAATCAACATTCCGAAGCTTCAGCCACACATGTTGAATCTTTCTCCCATCTGCATACTGGATGATGCTACTGTCGTTGTACAAGCAGTTCTCTTTGCACGGACACAACACTTTCCTATCTTTACCTTGTTTCTCAAACAGGGGTTTCAAATCAATTTCAGTATCTCCAAGTTTGTCATCTCGCCTCAATCTATCATTATCCCACAATTCCTACAGATCCAGAGCACCATGACTTTATAACACACAAATCAGATTAAATGTTTTTAACTCTCTTTCAAAATATCGCTAAATTATGTTCTCCATCATAAAAATTAGAATTTCATAGTCTATTGTGATTCGTATCTTTTGTTTGAAGCATCAATATTTCAAATCATATTCAGTGATCTATCATCAAAATGAGAGAACTGTGAGATTCTGTTTTCTCCGACAGCTCTTTCATCCTATTGATCGATCGAATTTTGGTCTTTCAATTCTGATGATAAATCAGAAGTTTGAAATGTTAATGAAAAAATCCTACGATACAGAAACAAAAGATATGTTTTCAGGAAGGAGATCTTACCACTTTGAGCAGGCTAGAATCGGTATTATTTACAGAAAATGTAAAAACTTCGTTCCAAATTGGAGTAAGGTCGTCGTTTTTGACTGTAGTCTTCGACTTGTGAGAATCCTAACATTCATATCACATATCATCAGCATATCACAGGACAACAAAAATGAAAAAAACCAACAAAAAATCTGCAATTTGGATTACCCTTCCGAGGGTAAGGAGGACAAAAGGATCACTGGTTAAATTTGGGTCTTTGAAGGCTAAATCAATTGCCCTGACCACCTTCACTTTGAGATGGTCGCTCATCTCTGCCAAAACTGCAATGCTCTCAACTTCAGGCTTATCAGAGCATCCCATTGACCGCCATGTTTCGGGGCTTTATCAATCTAAAGTTCGAATAAGGAATACATTGTAAAGCAGGGAAACAGATAAGCCATCCTTTAAAAAGATTCAACACACTGTAAAGTGGATGAATAAAAACGAGGAAAATCTGAGTCGGTTATAAAGTGGAAAAAAAGAGATGCCAAAGACTGAAAATTTGCAAGATGTTATGTCGAATCTGAGGAAACGGGGATTCGATCAACAAGTGTGTCAAATAATCCTTCTCCTTCGTATCTTATTCTGATTTTATCATTTGAAAATGTCACTTCCACATTGTGGGACAATAATTTGGTCGGTTTTCATTTCGCAAGTCTTTTTTGTAACAGATTTGCTGATTGTAATTGGTTTCTGGATTCAATTATGTAAGAACTTTTGTATTAACAATTTAGGTCACGCTTCATTAACCATCATCAAAAAATTTGATAAATCTAAGAAATTTGCCCTTAAAACTTGGTTTCGTACCTTGTTTCCTTCCTTAACATCAACCGTAGTGTCCCAAGCAACTTGGGTTCAGTTCATCCATCATTCTCTTTGAATCTCTACCATTTGCTTTGGAAGATAAACAAAAGAATGAAAGAAAGATTATAGTAATTCTATGAGATCAAAGTAGTCTATGGGATCAAGAGTATTAACAAAAGAACAAAGAGTATTAACAAAAGAACAGTGCATAAATCTAGTATTGAAATAAGGACAACAAAATCTTATAAGTTTGTAAACTCTTCTTGATGTGGGACCTTCTATGGTAGATCTTGATTAAAAAATTTGCACTTTTGTCCTCCCTCACCTCCTCAAACAAGATATTTGGATTGTCCATTATCAACATGTCTTTGTAATTAATATGGAAGCTATTGTAGGTTGAGCATTGAATGATGTAGCGTAATTTTGTCTCCTCCACATCTTTGTTGCAAAATAGTCATGTTCTCATTGTCCACTCCTTACATATTGTCCACTTGTTAGTTTCACAGCTTACATAATGTGAACTAATCCTTGGTTAGGCTATCCAAATTTTTACTTTCCAATTCATTTCAACTCCTATTTAAGATTTTTCATAATGATCTCATATGGGGTTAAATTATTTGATAGGGGAGGCTTTCTTCTAAACAATTTATTTTTTCTGCATGTCCTAAATTTTTTTGTTGCATACTTTTTTATTTCTTTATTAGTATTTGGGCACTATGGTATATTAATGTCTCGGTTTTTTTTTTAAAAAAGGGGGTAAAAATTTATTAATCCCAAGAAACCATCACAAAGAAAGCAAATCACACCAGTTCAAAAACCCATTAAGAATCAATCCCTAAAAACACTCTCAAGTCTTCTGCACCAAGATCCTCTAAAGTCTAAGAATACTCTAAAGATAAGGAACACCAATCCCTAACATTCCACATTTCCATCTGATTAGAGGCCCATTTTGCCAAACAATCAGCCACCTTGTTCCACTCCCGAGGGATATGATAGAATGAAACGATACCCAAGGAGCTACACAAATTCAAAATCCGATTGATCACCAAGGCTAAATGCCAGTTTGTTCCCTCCACGTGCCTCCTATTTAAGAAATCAATCACAATCTGCAAATCAAATTCATAGATAATCTCTCTCCAACCTAGAGCACAAGCCTTCTCCAAAGCAACCAGGATAGCATAGGCTTCCCTGAGATTGTTGGTATGCGGACCTTTATAAACTGAAAAAATGAATTGAACAACACTAGCATTATCCCTACCAACACCACCAATCCCAACATGGCTAGATTTACCGCTAGAAGAACCATTTGTATTTATCTTAAGCACCCCCTACTTGGGAGGTGACCAATGACCATCTCAACTAACCTTACTCTTAGACTTTTTAGTCAAATTGGTCTTACGAGGTCTCAAACTCTAATCCTCAAGCCCCAACCTTTGAAGAACACCCATATCCACAAGGTCAACCTAGGCATGCATGTCGCATTTGGCAAGCAACATCTTATGTAAAGTACTAATAATTCTTATCCATAATTAGTGACTCAACATCCTTTTATCTTGAAAATTTCTTTTGTTCCTTTCCAACTATAACTACCAGAGAATAAAAGTAGGATTTGTGCTCCAGGCAATGTGTAAAATAGGGTCCTTAGACTCCCCAAAAGACTCCAAAACTCCATCACCAAAGAAGCATGAAAACAAGCCCTCATCAATAGCCTCCACCAACAATGTCAAATTTCCTTAGCATAGGGACAATGGAAGAAGATATGAGAAGAAGATTCCTCGTTGCCATTACATAAGTTATACATAGAAGGACCCTCAAAGCCTCTCTTCCTCAAATTATCCCAAGTGGGGCACCTATTCTAAACCACCAACCACATAAAGAAATTACATTTAGGCCAAGAAAATTTATTCCAAACTTGTTTCCACCATGGAACCTTTGTCTTCCTATGCATGCATGCATGTATAGCCCTTCTCATTTGCATCTAGGTAAAATAAATCTTGCTAAGTACTTGTCGATCCTCCTCCAAGCCCATAGGGGTCATTCATGAGGATCCTTCCACCGAAACACTTTAACCTATCCAACATACCTATAGGTCTTGAAATCCACAACCTTGTTCCAACCAACCTCCTGAAAAATGGTGCATGGGTTTCGTAGGTGAGGAAACATAGAAATGATGGGAGGGGACCCATCCCAAGAATCGAGCCAAAACAATTCCTCTGAGCCCCTATTACAGATCCAAAACAAAACCTGCTTGATAAGCTTAGCACCTCTCTTGAGGGTACTCCAAATCATAGATCCTTTTCCTTCCAAGTTATACCAGGGAATATCACTGCTCACAACACCCCTTAAATATTTCAAAGATAAGATCCTAGCACAATCTTGATCTTGATGACAACACCATCTCCAATAAAGTTTAACTGCCAAAGCCTGTCCATTCATTTTAGTTTGACGAAGCCCTAGGCCCCCAAATTGCTTTGGCTTGCAAACCAAATCCCACTTGATCAAGCTCCACTTTTTAGAAGATAAATTACTTGCCCATAAAAATTCTTGAGAGAGCACATCAAACTAATGAATAAAACTAGAGGGGGCACCCTGAATAAAACTTTGATAAAGAGGGAGATCTTGAATAACCAACTTTAAAATAACTAGCCTTCCAGTAGAAGAAAGCCACCTATAAGTCCAATGAGAAACTGGCTTACGAAATTTCTCAAGAATATCCTACCAAAACCTGCTAGGAAAAGGACCAATAGCTAGAGGAATCCTAAGGTAATTAAGGGAAAGGTTCCCAATCTGAAACCTAAGAATCCAGGCAATCTTGTTCTAAATAAACTCTGGAGTGTTCAAGAAGAAAATAGAGGATTTATTCTCATTAATATTTTGCCCAGGGCAGCCAAATAAATATCCAACAATCTCCTGAAATTGACAGCTTCATTGACTTTAGCTAACCCTATCAAATTTGTATCATCTACGAACTCTAAATGCCAGTGTGGGGAAATAATGGTCCCGCAATTCCAACCTTGAATCAATCCCTGCCTCACCCAAGATTTGATAAATCTTCCAATACCTTCAACCATTATAACAAAAAGATAAGGAGATAAAGGGACCCCCTAGCATAGCCCCCTAGAAGAATTGAAAAGCTTTGAAGATTCACCATTAATAAGGATCGAGTATGAAAGGGGAAGTAACACAACTCAAAAACCACATGATCCACTCATTTCCAAATCCAAAAGCTCTTAAAACCTTATGAAGAAAAGACCAATGGACCTTGTCATAATCCTTAGCCATGTCCAGCTTAATAAACATAGACTTCTCCTTAGAAGCTACCATCGAATGAATAGCATCAACAGCCATCATAATCCCATCTAAAATTTGTCTTCTAGCAACAAATCCTCCTTGTTCCTCTGAAACCAAAGCACCTAGTCGTGGTTTAAGTCTTTCAACAATCAACTTAGTTATAATCTTATAAACCACATTGCACAAGGCTATAGGACAAAAAAGATCCAAAGATTCAGCTCCCTCCTTTTTCAGTAAGAGCCAAAAAAGTAGCATTCAACCCGTTCAACATTTTTTTATTCCTTTGAGATTCCAAAACGACCTCAAGAAGGTGCAATTTGACAATCTTCCAAAATTCCTGATTAAACTCACTTGGCAAGCCATTTGGACCAGGAGATTTGTCTTTCTTCATCTAGAACACAATCCCTTCCAACTCTTCTAAAGTAATAGTTTTAGTAAGAGTTGCATTCATTTCATCAGTAACCAATAAAGGGATACTCCTTAAAATAAGATCTTCCTCCTCGTGATCCAAAGGAGTGTCCTTAGTAAACAATCTAGAATAGAATTGAGTATCCTCCCAAGAAATCATTCTAAAAGAGGAAAGCACATTTCCATCCAAGGATCTAAGAGAAGAAATAAGATTCCCTTGCCTTTTATGCTTCACAAAGTGATAGAAAAAGGCAGTATTCCTATCCCTATCTTGCAACCAATCAACCTGCGATTTCTATTTCAAGAAGATCTACTCCCTTATTTCCCATTCTTCCAACTCTTTGACTGCAGTAGCTTCTAAACTAAAATACTCCTCAGTTAAACCTTTCTCTCTGATCCAGCAAGTAATATTGTTCAAGCAAGACTGAACCACCTCTTTGGCCATGAAAACATTCCCAAAGGAATTCCTATTCCACTTCTTCAACTTATACTTAACAAATTAATGTATCTTAGAAAAGAAGTACATTGCAGTTCCAAACAAAGGTTTTCCCACTTTGCAACAAACTCATGCAAAGAGGAATCACGAAGCCACATAAGCTTAAATTTGAAAGAAGGATTTTTGGAGGTCCCAAAAAGAGAAGCAAAAAATGTGATTGGCCAATGATCAAAACCCTTCCAATCAAGGACCTCAAAGTTTGGGTTTCAGCTATCACCAATCCAAAAATTAGATACAATAAATTTGTCTAGAAGCTCAAAAATGGCATCAGAACCCCACCACCTGTTATTCCAATTGAAAACTCCATTAGATGGTCTTATATCAACCAACTTCAAGAAATCTGAATTCTCCCTAAAGAGTCTAGATGATTGATCGAGCCTAGCAGTACCTCCCCTTTTTTCATCCATGCTTAAAACAATATTAAATACCCCAGCCAAAATCCAAGGAAGATAAGGAAAAAGGGATCTAACCATCTTGATATGAGACCAAAGCAGAGAGTTCCCTAGAAAATCAGTTGGAGCATACACAAAATAGTAGGCAAAATAGTTTCACCTTACTCCATACTTAAGGCCACAGAAGACAAAGAGGATCTACTAGATATCCACCACATAGGAACCACTTTTATTGTGTCCCATAGGCATGCAACACCATGTGAATTACCCTAGGCTCCTATACACAAGCAGTGACATCGAGTCCAAATATTAGGAGCCACACTCAACATTCCCTCAACAAACAACTTTGACTCCTATATGAAAATAATATCCAGAGAATGACCACTATCCAAATTCCAAATAGCCTTTTGTCTAGGGATGCTACTCATACCCCTCACATTCCATGAGAGAAAAATCTTTTTAGACATGAAGAAAAGTGTGAATCAATGGGTTTCACCGATCCAAACTCAACTAGAGTTTCTCCAAGCATCTTTACTTTCTCTTGGTCCTTCTTCCTACCCACCTTAAAAGGCAACATAGGAGAACCCTTATTTATACTTTTTTGGTAATGTACTAAAGCAAGCAAGGTACCCTTACAACTACCAATTACCTGAGGCTCCTATACACAACTAACCATAGAGCCACCTCTACATACTCCATCCCCCATTTCCTTACCACCATCAATCACCCATGAATATGTAGATTGAAGAGTTATATATGTATCCATTTGAGAACCAAGTCATCCTATCATGGGTTCCTCGGGATAAATGGAATCCTTCCCACCAACTCCCATGTTCGAGCCCATAGGTATCTATCCTAAAGGTAATCCTACCAAAGCCTCATCAAAATGATCTAACTACTCTAGAGCCTCAAAAGTGTTAAAAACTTCATCGGCTTGTCTATCCTTTAGAGTCCATTTCTGACCTCTACTCTTGCCACTAGACTTTACCAAAGTAAAACCCTTTTTATCTTCCACTACAGGGGCTTTCCCTTTATCCTTTTTAGGAGGAGGATGAACCGATTCCCTACTTGAAAGCCCCGCATTATTAGTCTTGGGATACCTCCGCTACAAATGACCATATTCATGGTAAATCCGACAACAAAATGACAAGGTTTCATAATCTAGTTGTTGGATCCAATAGGATGCTCCCAAGTGTATTTCCATGGAGTCTGGTAAAGGCTTACTCAAATCAATCTCAATAAAAGTCACGCATAATTAATTACCTTTTTCTCCATAGTCTAAGTTGATGGACCCATAGGTTTTCCGAGCATTAGAGTCACCGAATGGAAAATGTCACACTTCTAGAATTATAACGAGAACCAAGGAAGTCGCACTGAGATCAAAACTTTAGACGAGAACTCCTTGATGGGGTTAAAAATAGGATGATAGGGTTAAATAAATAAACCAACTTGATTATAAAAATACAACCCCCCTTCAAAGACCTTATTCATGTCTGAAATACAAGAGAAAACTACCACAAAATAGTTAACCATCAACATCACATCCATATCTCCCTCTAAATTCCAAGTGCAACAAGTCCACAATTCTAGAAAAGGCAAAGAAACCTTAATCCCCATGAATTTACAAATAAATGCATGATTAGAGAAGTAAATAACATCCTCCTCCATAGTAGTGGGTTGAATCACAAGCATAGGCATGTGTTCACTCTTTGAAAGCCTTCATTCTGTGAAGAGCCAACCTCAAAACCAAAATTATTTGCTCCAAGACCATGATCACCAAAATTTTTAGGAGACAACCCTCCCCCACTCACAACATCCTTGAAAGGAGTCATATTCAAAAGAGAATCTTTGCCATGCAAATCCATGCATAGCCAAACAAGGAAAAAAGGCCAACCCTTGGCACCAAACCCTTCAAAAGAAAACCAACACCAATCAAAAGAAAGAATTACCAAAACAAAGAACTTAGGTCATCCAAAAGAAAGCCCCCAATAAAGAGAAAACACCCTACACACACTAACCCTAAGCATGCATAGGAAAACTAGGATCCTCAACACAAAACCACCCCTAAAATCCATGCCAAAATACCACTACTCTGGTCTAGAAGCTCTGCCAACACCCTGTGAGCATGTTAATCCCCCCTCATGAACTCAAAAGCTAAACACAGCTGAGCAAGCCTAGCTAGGGCATGGGTTCTCTCACACCAGCATCATCGTACATCCTTGCCAACCCTTCCAATGCATTTTAATGTCCCATTTATTCATCCACTTGTCATTTTATTTTATCTACATATTGTACCTTTTGCTTAGCTCATCCTTAATAACCAACCTAAGCTAGCAATGAATCTCCAAAGTTTAAGCTTTTTTTAGGTAGCCTAACCATTGGACCATCACAAATGCTTCCAAAGGGAAAGTACATATTTTAACTAATAAAATCAAGTACAGAACTAAAGTTTTAGTTTTGAGGCTACTTATGATTAAGTGTTTTTGGATTCTTTCCACTTGCCTCTATTTCTATCAAACATGTTGTTGCCCCGAATTTCACATCCATAAAGAATCAAGAGAGTGACACCTATACCAAATAGGATTTTTTTTATTTTTCAAACTCATGGTTATGCAGTTATAGTGAATATAAAGTATTGTTTTTTTCTGTATGTTTTCCAACTAAGTTTTTTGTGAAAACTGATCCCAAGTTACTTCTATTCTTCCACTATATTCAATAGGTTTCCTTCAAAAAGGAAGTTAATTTGTTTCTTTTTTTTACCATAATGAAATATCATGACTTCAATTTTGTTGGTGTTCACTTTCATTCCAACCTAGTGTTAGAAGAGCACTAGAGACCCTAAGCTCTCTCAAATGAGTTATTTTCAATTAAAATGAAATCATAAACATACAAGAGTAACTTTATTAAAAAATCTAGAAAATTGAACTCCCTCACCACCAATCTCTTTTATTCTTTTATAAATTATCAATATATAACCAATGTTGGTATTCTGGATGTGTTGCATTGTTTTTGTCATTGATGTCAACACTTGTCAACACTTATCAGCACCTATCTTTTTGGAGATCTTTGGTTATGTTCACCAGCATGTTCAGTGACTTATGCACAGTCACTGGTATCTGGTTCACCGGCAGGTTATATTGTTCACCGGCACAGAGGATGACTTGTTATCATCTGGAGATTACTTGGTTATGTCGAAGACATGGTTTGGACAATTGGTTTTGGTGATTTGGTTATTGGTCTAATCAAGTTGGCATATTTGTTGTTACTGGCAAATTGATCTAGGTTATGGACCGGCATGCATTATCTATTCTAGATTAGCACGACACGTTATGGAGATGATTTATTGATTGGTTATTATTGTAAATGCATTGAGTCGACATGATGCATCACATATTGATTCATTTATAATTGATTTAATTGTAATATTCTTAGTGAGCTAACCTACACATTTGGTCTTAGGTTTTCGTATATATGTAAGATCTCATTTGTGAGATTATGTGGTAGAGGAATATAATTCGGTCTATGCGAATATAAGTAGAGCTACTCACACAGACATCATTTGAAGATTCAAGGAAGGTATGAAGGAGATAATCTGAGCCTAACCAATACTAAATCCATCATATGAAGATGCTATTTTGAGCAGTACATTATCTAGGATTTAACCATCCTATTGTAGTCAGTGTGACTCTCATTTTGTGTTTGAGCAGTGAGCTCTAGGCAGTTGGCCTTTTTGCATGTGCAAACACCCCATTTGTACACACATACTATTTGCAGTAGTATCATCTGATTGTGGGTAAGGTTTCCCACTATGGTTTTTCCCCTTACAGGGTTTCCACATACAAATATATGTGTTGTGTTGTGGATGTTATTTCTCTTTCTATTGCATGCATTAAGCTTCACCGGTATTGTTATTAATTCTTAAACTGTCAATCGGCATTAAGTTTGGTTTACCGATATTATGCATCAAGATTGATTAAGTTATATTTGGGTTGAAATTAATTGACAACTGATTCACCCCCTCCCCCCTCTTAGTTGCCTCTGAGTCCTAACAATTGGTATCAAAGAAAGGTCCTCTTTTTGCAAAAGTTTAACAGCTTGAGGAGATTCTATGGCAACTAACTATTTTAGGAAGGACAGTCTGAAACTTGATGGATTTAACTATGGTATATGGAAGATCAAAATGGAGACACATTTGAATTGCATTGGAAGAGACATATGGGATGTTACAAAGAATGGTTATGTTGGTCCTACACAGAGTCAACCTAATCCACCAAACTTGGCTAAAGATTAGGAGAATGATTACAAAGCAAGAGAAGCAATTTTGAGTGCATTGTCATATTAGCAAATCATGAGATTATCAGACCGATCTACTGCTAAAGCTATTGGGGATAATTTGGATACATTGAATGAAGGTGATACCATTGTCAAAATTGCAAAACTGGAATGCTTCCAACTCAGGTATGAAAATCTAAAAATGGAAGAAGATGAAAGAATTTTTGCTTTTATGGAAAGAGTTAATGAAATTGTTTTGGGTATACAGTGTTGTGGAGGATCCTTAAGTGAAGATGAGATTGTTTCTAAAGTTTTAAGAGCATTTCCACCAGCATACAAAATGAAAGTAATTGCTATCAATGAATTAAGAGCAATGCCTAATACATCAGTATCTAGAGATACTTTGGTTGGAAAACTTTCAACTTTTGAGCTTGAGGAATTTGGTCATGTTGCTACAATTAAAATAGATTTAGCTTTCAAAGCATCATCATCATCTGCAGCATCATCATCATCATCTGAGAAATCTGATTGGAAAGCACTTTATGCAAAAGAACTTGAAGACATCAGAAGAGAAAATGAAGAACTTGAAGAGCTTGAAGCACTATTTGCAAGGAAAATGCATTAAGGTCCCATTGGAAGTAAGTATGAAGGTAAAGAAGCATTTAAATATTTTAACTACAATAAAATTGGTTATATGGCATCTAGATGTCCTGATAGACATGTACTATTGAGAGAACAAGCTAAAAGAACATATAAGCCTAACCCTGAATATCAGAGATACAGATTTAAGAAGAATAGAGACAAATCATGTTATTATGCTGATGAAGGAGTTACTAATTATTCTGATGAGGAACCGGCAAACAATGGATGGGCTTTTGTTGCAATAACAGATGATCAACTGGCACCTACTGTACAATTGGTAGAGCAAGCCCTGGCAGCTAAAATTGGAGAAAAGGATGAATGGATCATTGATTCTGGATGTTCACATCATATGATTGGTGATAAAAGTAAATTCTAAACTTTTCAAGAATACAATGGAGGTCTAGTAAGATTTGGGGATCATAAAGCTTGTTTGATCAGAGGAAAAGGCATTATATCTTTTGATGGTAAGCACAATACTGACAACGTTTAGTATGTTGAAGGTTTGAAGCATAATCTTTTGAGTGTTGGTCAATTAGTTGAAAAAGGATTTCAGTTACAATTCAAAAATGGTAAATGCAAAATCATGAATAGAATTGGTTTGGAAATTGCAACCGGTAATCAGACTAGAGGTAATATCTTTCACTTGAATAACAATGAGAAGACATGCTTGATTGCACATATTGATGAAAGTTGGTTATGGCATAAGAGACTTTGTCATGTGAATTTTGATTGCATTGTGAAGATCAGTAAAACTAAGGTAGTAAGGGACTTACCTAAGATTGTAAAACCTCACAATCTGGTATGTAAGGAATGTCAACTTGGAAAGCAAGTTAGAACAACTTTCAAGAGTATTCTAGAGAAATCCAATAATGTTCTTGATTTAATTCATACTGACTTATGTGGTCTGGCAAGAACTAGAAGTCTACAAGGAGATAGATATTTTATGCTAATCATTGATGATTATTCTAGAATGTGTTGGGTTACTTTTCTCGGGGAGAAATCAGAAGCTTTTGGGAAATTCAAACTATTCAAGGCAATGGTAGAGAATGAAACCAGTAAGAAAATCAAATGTTTAAGATTAGATCAAGGAGGTGAATTCAAATCTAAGGAATTTAATACATTCTGTGAAGTGAATGGAATCAGAAGATAGCTATCAGCACCTCAGACACCTCAGCAAAATGGAGTTGTGGAAAGGAAGAACAAAACTATTCTGGATACAGCTAGAAGCATGATATCAGAAGTAAACTTACCTCGTATGTATTGGAGAGAAGCAATGAATACAATGGTTTACACATTCAACAGAGTTCACATCAAAGGTGAAACTGGTAAGACCCCTCATGAACTATGGTTTGGTAATACTCCTACTCTTAAATATTTCAGAATATTTAGAAGCAAATTTTATATTAGGAGAGATGAGTATATTGGTAGATTCGATCCTAGAATTGATGAAGGAATATTTCTTGGTTATTCATCTAAGAGAAAAGCATATAGATGTTTTAATAAAAGATTGCAGAGAATCATTGAGAGTGCAAATGTGAAGATTGATGAACACTTTAGAAGAGATTCAAGGTCTATGGACTCTGAATGCGTAGTTGAGATAATCACAAATGAACCTATACAGAATGCACCAAAATAGAATGTTGATCTAATCACATCGGCATCATCAGAGAATTCCACAGTGACTGAAGAACAACAGCAAGTGAATACACCCAGGTATGTAAGATTGAATCACTCTGAAAGTTGAAAGTCAGATAATTGGGAATAAGTATCAAGGAGTTATGACAAGAGGAAGACTAGCAAATGAAGAGGTATGTTTAATTTCTCAAATTGAACCAGCATCAGTAAATGAGGCATGTGAAGACAAAAATTGGATTAAGGCTATGGAAGATGAATCAGAACAAATTGAAAAGAATAACACATGGACATTGGTTCCCTGACATAAAAACAAAAATGTAATTGGAACTAAATGGGTATTCAGAAATAAACTTAATGAAGATGGTAAGGTAATCAGAAACAAAGCAAGATTAGTGTGTAAGGTATATTCACAGAAAGAGGGAATAGATTACAATGAAACCTTTGCACCAGTAGCTAGAATTGAGGTAGTTAGACTATTCCTAGCATTTGCAGCACACAAGAACTATAAAGTATATCAAATGGATGTTAAATGTGCATTTCTGAATGGTGATCTTGAAGAGGAAGTCTACATTGAACAACCTGATGGATTTTCTTTGACAAATGACAAAGATATGGTTTGCAGGTTAAGGAAAGCTTTATATGGATTGAAGCAAGCTCCTAGAGCTTGGTTACACTAAAGGTAATGCTGACAACAACTTATATTTCAAAGTGACTAATGATGACATCTTGGTTATTGAAGTTTTTGTTGATGCTATAATTTTTGGAGGAGAAGATGGATTGTGTAAAGACTTTTCTAATAAGATGCCGGAAGAATTTGAAATGTCTATGATTGGGGTGATAAAATTCTTTTTAGGATTGCAGATTTCACATATTGATAAAGGTATATTCATATGTCAATCAAAGTACTTGAAGGAACTACTAAAGAAATTTGGTATGGAAAATTCTAAACCGGTAAGTACTCCTATGACTACAACTGACAAACTATCATTGAAGGATGATTCAGCACCTGTTAATCTGACAAGATATAAATCTATGATTGGAGGTTTACTGTATTTGACACAAACAAGACCTAATATTATGAATGCAGTATGTATTGTTTCAAGATTTCAGATTAATCCTAAGGAAAAGCATGAATCGGCAGTGAAAAGGATTTTCCGATATCTACAAGGCACAACAAATCTTGGCTTATGGTATCCTAAAGATGAAAATTTTGATTTATGTGCATACGCTGATGCTAATTGGGCAGGACATGTAGATGAAAAAAAGAGCACCATCGGAGGAGCATTCTTTCTTGGTAATAGATTGATTTCATGGTTAAGCAAGAAACAGAGTTGTACATCATTATCAATAGCAGAATCGGAATATGTTGCAGCAGCAACTAATTGTACTCAGGTATTATGGATTAAACAAATGTTGAAGGACATAAAGGTAAAATGCAAAGAACCTATAATTATTTACTGTGATAATATGGCAACAATTGATATATCTAAGAATCCGGTATTTCACTCCAAAACTAAACATGTTTCTATCAAATTCAATTTTCTAAAAGAGAATGTTGAAGCAAAAGAAGTGAAACTAGTTTATGTGAATACTAAAGAGAAGATTGCAGATATTATTACTAAGCCTTTGCCTAAGGAAACTTTTGAATATCTCAGAGAGAAGCTTGGGGTAATACCCTCACCGGTAGAGACTTAGACAGTTGGAAAATGGCATCAGACCGGCAGAACTTACAGAGAAACCTTTTTCCGGCTTTGATGGAGGAGAGCTATTGGGTAAGTTCACAATAATGGTTCCCACTTTCATCCATGAAGGAAAAATAAGACGGAAGGAAAACAGTCGGGGGGGGGGGTTCGAGCGAAGGGGTGTTCGAATGAACTACCCTTTGGGGTTCGAGCGAGCCCCCCACTTCACTCAAACCCCCTTTTTCGAGCGAAGCACCTTTAATGCTTGTTTATGTCATTTTTTAATTATATTGGGGGGGTTTTCTCAAACCCCCCTTCAATTGAACCCCCCTAAAAAGGGGGGGTTCGCTCGAACCCCCTTTTTTACACTTCTCTGGAGCTTTCTACATTTTTCTGCAGACTTTTGGCCTTCAAACCTCTAGTTGAAGGCTCAAATGGAATGATCTTGACAACCCAAAATGTAGTATGGTAGTCTGTGAAGCAAGATTTCCAATTACTGTAATTTTATTACATCTTGAGTTTATTATGAACTTGTTTTTTTAATTTTACCAAACATAGGTTTTTCACCGAACATGAACTTCTTTGTTCAATGCATTGGGAAAAATAGGAAACTAATTCAAAAAAATTATGAAAAATATCTATGCCCTAGGTATTGATGTCTTCTTTCTAACAAAAAAATTAAAATTGAATCATTATATATATATATATAACAAGTTATGTGTTCAAACTCAAACCTATGTCTGAATTATGACTAGTCGGACTTCAAAACTTAATAAAATGAAAAATATTCAACATATCACCATCAAACCAATTGCAAGCCCTGGATATTGATGTTACAAACCAAATTTCAAAAGAATTGAGTTTTTATCATTTATAGAAAAAAAATTATGCATTTCGGGAGGCACGTCACTCTTAAAAATGTAGTTTACTATAAAAAACTACTTTTCGAGGGAGATGGGAAAAAAAAAATTTAAAAATCCTTCAAAAAAATTTGAAAAAAAATATATATAGAATCTATAGACAAAATGCTACAAATCACTAATTTACATCATCTTCAAATTCTTAATAGTTTAAAAGTTATAGTTCTCAGAAGTTGAAGATTATTTTAAAAATGTTCATCTCAGTGTCAAAAGTGGCAAAAAAGTGGGAACCATTATTGTGAGTTCACCCTACTTCTTAGGGGGAGTAGTTGGTATTTGTAATTAGTTTTATGAACCGGTTGTATCAGGTTTTTGTATTGCTTTGGCATTTGATGTCAAAGGGGGAGAGATATCTATGGAAAAACACATTATCTTTTGGGGAGAGATTACTCATTGGGGGAGAGATATTCTGTATTTTGATTTCTGGTAATTGGTCTCTTTGGGAGATTGTTGGTTTTTGGTTTATTAGCATTTCTGCTTTGGCACTTAGATGGTTTTTCCATCTTGTGTTGTCATCAATGCCAAAGGGGGAGATTGTTGGTATTATGGATGTGTTGCATTGGTTTTGTCATTGATGTCAACACTTGTCAACACTTATCAGCACCTATCTTTTTGGAGATCTTTGGTTATGTTCACCGACATGTTCAGTGACTTATGCATAGTCACCAGTATCTGGTTCACAAGCAAGTTATATTGTTCACCGGCACAGAGGATGACTTGTTATCATCTCGAGATTACTTGGTTATGTCAAAGATATGGTTTGGACACTTGGTTTTGGTGATTTGGTTATTGGTTTAATCAACTTGGCATATTTGTTGTTACTGGCAAATTGATCTAGGTTATGGACCGACATGCGTTATCTATTCTAGATCAACACGGCACGTTATGGAGATGACTTATTGATTGGTTATTATTGTAAATGTATTGAGTCGACATGATGCATCACATATTGATTCATTTATAATTGATTTAATTGTAATATTCTTAGTGAGCCGACCTACACATTTGGTCTTAGGTTTTGGTATGTATGTAAGATCTCATTTGTGAGATTATGTGGTAGAGGAATATAATTCGGTATATGCGAATATAAGAAGAGCTACTCACGCAGACATCATTTGAAGATTCAAGGAAGGTATGAAGGAGATAATTTGAGCCTAACTAGTACTGAATCCAACATATGAAGATGTTATTTTGAGTAGTACATTATCTAGGATTTAACCATCCTATTGTAGTCAATGTGACTCTCATTTTGTGTTTGAGCAGTGAGCTCTAGGCAGTTGGCCTTTCTGCATGTGCAGACCCCATTTGTACACACATACTATTTGCAGTAGTATCATTTGATTGTGGGTAAGGTTTCCCACCATGGTTTTTCCCCTTACAGGGTTTCCACATACAAATATTTGTGTTATGTTTTTTGGATGTTATTTCTCTTTCTATTTCATGTATTAAGCTTCACCTGTATTGTTATTAACTATTAAATTGTCAAGCGACATTAAGTTTGGTTTACCGGTATTATGCATCAAGTTTGATTAAGTTATATTTGGGTTGAAATTAATTGACAACTGATTCACCCCCTCCCCCCTCTCAGTTGCCTTCGGGTCCTAACAACCAAAACAAACTTGGGGAGAACCAGAGTAAGCCTATTTTATGCCAATATCACTACCAAAACACTTGAACGTTCCTTTTTTTTCTAATCCTTGTCTTGGCTTATTCATGAAGGCTATGGATTGTCACTCTAAAATCATTTGGAACTCTAAGTTCCTCCATCCTATTCTAAAATATTTCTCTAGACATCAAATCAAAACTTGTTTAAAATATACAAGAAAAAAAATACTCTTCTATGTGGATGTCCCATATTTTTATGAAGTACCTAAGGGTGGTCCACAATTATCAATAGTGGAATATTTTATTCTAAATCTTGTCTACCCCTTTTCCCTTTGTTTCTATCCATTCTATACTCAACCTTGCTTCTAAAAAAAATTGAAGAAGAGGATTAAATACAATAATATGGTAATTTGATAAATTATTGATATATTCACTTTTCTAGAGAGAAATTATAGCACTAGTCATACATTCTATTGGGAAGCTCTCTTCAATGATGTTAATTAAGATACATTTGGTGTGAGGTGTGAGGACTTCTATACCCCATTTTAAACATTCTTCTTATAACCCATCTATCTCTTTTGTTTTCAAAGGTTATAAGATTCTTTTTGTGCTAATTGATATATCTAGTAGATAATTTAGCATAGTGGTTTTGTTGATTACTAAGGATCCTTTTATTTTGGGCCACTCAAAGAGAAACTTTGCATAATCTAATCATTGAGAATCTGTGATATTATTTTCATTTGTTAGTTTAATTTTAGTATTTCCTTCCAAAACTTGTTCGCGTTGTATCTTCCAAGATCAACTATTTCTTTCCTTCTTATGTTCACATACATTTCTTTCTTAGACTATATTATTTTATCATAATCCTTTATTCCCTTTATTCATCCCACATTATCTTTGCTACATTGCACTCTTCATTGAACCAAGTGTTTGCCAAAAAAGTATTTGTAGTTCCTCTTTTTAAGTATCTCTTTTAAAGACACGTAAAAGGCCTTCTATAGCAAGGGAATCATTGTATTTTTTTTATTAGGTATCTAGATGTGTGATGAAAAATGTGTGCAAATAACAAAGATAAAAAGCTAACTAATTAATCTAGCATGCATAAGACATCAAAACACCTCAAGATTAGAATGAAGAAATCAAAAGCGGAATTAAAAATAAAAATGCAAACGCAAACCACAAGTCACTTCGATTTGATAATTCCTCAATTTTATGTGTGCTTGATGAGGTCTTAGAATACTTGATAATGCTCCATGATATCAAATATAATTATGGTTGATGAAAATAATGTATAATGGTGAGTGATTATTCCAGCAAAGTAACAGTGTGTTAATGAGATGATGGATCATTTTGGCATTATGACGGTATGGATATATGAAAGTGGATAGAATGACTAAGAAAATGAGGGTTTAAATAGGAGATGGAAGAAAGGAACTCGGGGGTGTGAAAATGCAACACTTGTCCTCAAGGAAGACAAGTGGCACTCCAAAGGAAACCATGTGAAAGAAGATTCCACACAAGTAGCTCAAGAGGGAAGACAAGTGTCCCAAAGGAGGGACACATGTCTTAGGGAGGAGTGAGGAAACATGTCTATTTGGGGAAGATCCACCCAAATATGGGGAGTATCTTTTATTTAAAATAAAAGATATTTATGAATGTGCACACGTGTGAGGGGAGATGGTTAGGATAAGGTTGGTTAGGGAGGATAGGGTAGTTAGAACCCATGGGTTAGGTTAGGGATTGGGTTAAAAGGTGGTTAAAGTTTAGGAGACATGTGCCATATTTGAATTAATTAAATTCAAATGAGAGAGGAATTAATTAGGTTAATTAATTAATTTAAGGATTAGAAGAAAAGGGGAATTAATGAATTAAAGTATATTTAATCAATTTATTGGATATGACCCATATTAATTAAATTAATTTGGCCAAAGGGGGATAGGATGCTATATTTAATTAAATGACATGAGTTATTTAATTAACATAAGTGGCTAAGGTATTTAAATTTGATTAAACTGATTAACCAAATTTAAGTGTCTACACTAGAAATGGGTCTTTTAGCTTCACATAGATTTAACTTAAATAGTAATTTGAATATTGTTGGGTATTTGATTTGGAACTCCTCTTCCTAATGCACAAAAGATAGGTTATATATGTAAGGAGACAAACTTTCTTCTTGAACCTTATTGATTAGGATAAGGTATGAATGTTAAGCTATTTAGAAATGGTTCATTAAAACTTAGTTATCAAGAATATAGAAATGAGAATCCAACTAGGATATGGATCTTGTTATACCCTTAAATGGAAATGAGATGAGTAAAATGACTTTAGCTTAGGATTACATGCGTCAACTCTTAATTGGTCTACATATTAATCAAAATGTTTTGCATACTAGTAGGAGTGAATCATTTAAATGACCTTGGAACTAATAGGGTTACTATTCTACATAACCATTCCATCTCATCTTTCTAGTAACTGAGATTGATTGCCCTAGTGAGGAAATAAATAGACATTAGTAAGTTTATTGTAGATATAATTTATCTCCATATGTTACTTAAATAATAACCCACATGTAATGGTTGATGTGTTCAATTTGCATGCATCTATTAGTAAAAATATAGTAAATTGATAACAACCTTTTAGCACTTTATATCATTGGAGATGATGAGAAATTTTAAGTACTTGATGCTAAGTGTTTTCCCCAAAGGGTTATTATTTCCTTTAGAGGGATTACCTAGGAATGATTTCATGTACTTCATTATATGACTACCATGTTAATGGTGAGAACTTGCACCATAGAAGGTTATATGGTGAAAGTAGTAAACAACCTAGGGAATTTCTATTAAGATTGTCTTTTAAAATTTTACATTTATAATTTAATGTAGGGAAACATGCAATGGTTTCTTAACTTTTAAAAGATAGAATAATTGGGTATTATAGTTAATCTTGAACTAAGAGGCAATGGAATATTAATCTATGTGTAGTAGAAGATTTGTTGGATTAATAGAGTAGTATTCAATAACTATGCTTATTTCCTAATCATTGTGTCCAATTCGGTTTTCAAATCTTTGAAAAAATTTCAAGTAGGTATTGTTTGCTTGATCCTAATGTATGGCTCCATACACTTATACATGCTTTTATACACTTGTGCATGCCTTGAAAATATTGTGAATGATTTACTCATGTGATAAAGTGCTTGAACTAGTATCCATGTGTGAACTATTTTATCATGAAAATAATGCATATATATAGATGTTCTTTAAGTGAATGAGTGCTTTTATTGACTTGTAGATATGCCTATATTGTTGCACATGTATGCTCGTATGTGCTCTTGTATGTCTTACATGCTTTTATGTGCAACATTAGCTCTTTTATGCTTTTGTATGCATGTTTGCATAGATATATTTTATGTGTTCAGTGTGTATCAATTATATGTTGGATGGGTATCGAATATGGAGCAAAGAGAAGGGTTAGTTTCAAGAGAAGAGTAAATCTATGCTTTATCTTATCTATTGATAGTCGGCTCAAAAAGTGTTTTGGCCAAAGCTTACTACTTAATCTCTTAGTACATGCTTACTATTTGAATCACTATGTTTTACACTCTCTTCCATATCATGCAAGTACTGTTTGATACACTATGTTGCACTAGATTCCATCACCCTGCCTATTTCAAGTTGCTAAGCATCCTCGTGGAACGTTGAGTATCCTTCACGTCAGGAAGGATTTCGAGGTAGTGTAAAGCTTCGTAATTAGGTGGAAAAGTGCTATGACAATGTTCTCACCTAAGGTGTGCTTGAGGGAGATAGATGTCAAGAACTCCTATTAGGATTATCATTAGCTATGCATATTATATATTATTATGTTCAACCTTATGGTTTCTTGTAAAGGAGGTAGTTCCTTATATTTTGCTTATGTTTGAGTTTATGTACTTAGATATTTTGTCAAAATATGGTATCGTGACGCAATTCTTATATATTTGAGAAAATTGAATTTAATGTTCTTTTTAATTATGTGTGAAATTTATGTAATTATGTAATTTCATATTTTAATAATATGGAGGTCCTTACATGGTTGCATATCATTTTTGTCAATGTGTCTTTTTTTTATTTAAATTTTGACCCATGACTAAAACTACCAAAGACCACTTACATCGCTCTATAGGTTGTGTTTTGATTGGTGTCTAATGGGCACATTATTTGACGTAGGGTGATCCACGATCTTATCACAACATTCAAATGTAACTCAGAAATGCAACAAAATGCAACACAAGTATACAAAACAAGTCTCTTATTTACTATTTGAACACTCTTGAAATTAGTCTATTACAAAGAAAATATGATATTACATTGTATTGTAGCCTCATGGGCATACATAACAATCTGAAATTTGATATAAATCTGACTTAAAATCAGTCATAATCAAGAAAGAACTACTAAGGGAAAAAATTTCCTTCTTCGTGGTCTTCTGCTACAAAATGTTGGAATGATAAAGAACCCATCATGAAGTTGCAAACTTCAAGGATCAACCAAGAAAGATACCAACCACAAGAGAATGTTGCAAAATGAGCTTGAATGAACAATCAGATAAAAAATGCAATGAAATAATGATTAAGATATGATACAATGAACAAATGAGCCTTGCTAATATAGGCAAGTCGATGAGGTAGAGTCACAAATACCCTTGATACAAACATTAAATACATAACACACAATGATTTGTCTAAAAAAAATATTAAATAATGAGTTATGACTCATCTCTTCTAGAATATTATCAAGGATAACTAACATGATCCTTGTGTGCGTGAAAATGTGAACAATAAAATGAAAGCTATTTAACAATCTAACTACACAATCAATAAGCAAAACACTCAAGATTGGACGATAAAAAGAAAGCTAAAAAGACAATTAATGAGAAAGAAAATGCACACTTTATAGCTCCTTTTGATGAGGATTTGTCCTTCAATTTGGTTTGATGTGTGCTTGATTTCTACGATTCCAATAGTTCTTGAATGTGTTCCATGATTATGAGTATGCAAATTAGACTAAAAAATGGATACAAATGGATGCTAAGTGGATATGGATGTGCAAACAATGAGTAAAGAATTCAGTATTATGATGGTATGAAAATGAAAGTGGATAGATTGTGAAAGAAAATGAGGGGATTAAATAGGCCAAGCTACGATAAGAGGAAGCATGAAAATGAGACACTTGTCCTTGAGAAGGGCAAGTGTCATGGATGGAAATAACAAGTGTACTTGAGAAGGTCAAGTGTCATGGAAAACAATGACAAGTGTCCTTGATGACACATGCCTATTTGGGAGAGAGACACCCAAATTAGAAGGTTCCATTCCAAATATCAATGTTATGAGGATATTTCCCCAAATTTTAGGAAATTTCCCCAAATATTAGGAAATTCAAGATATTTGGGAATGTGCACACATATGTTGAGGGGATGAGGGTAAGTTTGACTAAATTAGGCACTTGTCCTTGAGAAGGTCAAGTCTCATGGAGAATAATGACAAGTTCCCTTAAGGACATATGCCTGTTTGGGAGAGAGACATCCAAATAAGAAGATTTCATTCCAAATATGAAGATATTTCCAAATATCAAGATAATTAGGATAAAAGAATGACAAGTGTCCTTGAGGATAAATACCTATTTGGGAGAGAGACACCCAAATAAGAAGCTTCCATTCCAAATATGAAGATATTTCCAAATATTGGGCTATTTAAGATACATCCCCAAATATTAAGAAATTCAGGATATTTAGGAATGTGCACATATGGTGACGGAAAGGGATAAGGTCGACTAAAACCTATGGTTAGCCAAATGGGTGAGGTTTAGAGGAAGTATTAGATGAGAGTTAAGGTTGGGAGACATGTGAGTAAATAGAATTAATTCATTTAATTAATTAATTCCATAATGGGAAAAATGAGGAAAGGGACAAAAGATGAATTAAAAAGTAAAACTATGCATTTGATTTATTTAATAGAAAAAAGAGATGAATTTGATTAATTAAATGATTTATGATTATCAAATAATTAATTAAAAGGGGACTCATTTCCAAATATGAATATATTTTCAAATACCAAGATATTTCTCCAAATATTAGGACATTCAAGATATTTTGGAATGTTGACTAAAACCTTCATTAGCTAGGTGGGTTAGGTTAGAGGAAGAGTTAGATAACGGTTAGAGGAGGATTAAAGTTAGCAGAAATGTGAGGAAACATAATTAATTAATTCTATGAAGGAATTAAGAGGAAAAATGCAAAATGAATTAAATAGTTAATTTATACATTTAATGGAAGAAAGGGGGAAAATTTAATTAATTGATTGATTTATGATTATCAAATAATTAATTGAAAGTGGACTATAGTGTAATAATGAAATTAATTAGCTAGAAGGGGAGAATAGTACTAATTAATTAAATAATGCTTAATTATTTACTTAAAGGCACTTGGGATAAGTAAATTAAATTAATTAAATTAATCAAATTTAGGTGTCTACAATCCTATGAATAAAATTAAATGACAAGCTACATAAAGAAAATTTAAGACAACTAAGTTAAATGCAAGCTATCTCCTAACTATGAACTAGTTAGGATGTAACCACATTCACACCAACAACCCCCCTTAAGTGTAACTTAGGGAGTGAAATTATTATGCAAATACTACAAGACTAATATGAAAAAATAATATATTGGTCTTGAGAACAAGGTCATGATAGGTACCCATGCACAATTGATCATGCAACTAATATCTCACAAACGGATTAAAGGAGAAAACCTTGTGGAACAAACTCTTCTCCAAAACAAGAGATATGCAATTCATGTACATGCGATAGATCATGTGATGTATGGAGGTCTCGATATCAATACCCCCCAAGAACTACATCCATCACAATAATACAAGACATTGCCCCTTCAATGAATGGAAAGATAGAGACAACATTTCTCCCCATCCCCTGCATTCCCATAATGAAGTATCATCAAAATCTCTAAATAATGTTTGAAGTCAAAAGAGAATCCAATGATGACAAATACCTTGTCTCACCTTGGGAAGATTGAAACCCAATGGTGCATGTAGAAGAAACTCCATATCCATGACAAAATGAGAAGCAAGAAGTTTCACCAATTAAATATTTGAAGAAGAGTCATGTGCCTTCAAAAGTGTCTCATCAAGGCTAAGATGATCCCTAATCAAAGAAGAAACAATGGATGTAAGTGACTCAAGAACATCCTCCAATGTGAAATCTACAAAGAGAAGTGATAGCTACTCAAGCATGTCCTTCAAATTTGAAGTAGAGAATGAGAAGCTGAATCAGATAGACCTAAAATGAAACAATCTTGGAACCACAAATCTGAAAAACTAAAGAAGCCTTGGTGTGTTGAAATATTGGAATCTATGTCAGCTATCAACTTTTATGTAGCAGATAATGGGTAAATCGTGATTAGATCCACAAACCCATTAAGAGGAACTAAATTACTCCCCACACTGGATGGATGAGAGAAAGGAACATAAGAATCATCGTCATCAATGAATTCAAAGATATATACTCTGTGAAAATGATCAAGCATACCCTTTGCAAATAGATCACCATTCTCATGATGAATGTACACTGTCTTTGTAGTGAAATGAATTATGTTGCCCTCCTATGTGAGATAATAAACTAATGCTAAATTATTGGTAATCTTAGGAACATAAAAAATATTATTCACTAATCCAATAACCAAATAAATATCACCTACTAAATAAACATTAACAAGCAGATTGGTTACAGTCAAGAGACAACCATATGGTGGGTCTCGAAGACAACCTGGAACCATGTAGTTAGGTGAACTAACAATGTGTTCAGATGCTCCTGAATCAAGAATATAACCAATGTTCCTAGGTGCATAAGTGGTAAGAAACACATGATCCTTTCGTTTGTAACTGTTTTGGTGAAAAATTAGGGCTTCCATCACAAGAAAGATGAAAACCACTAATTTTTACTTGGACACCAATACCTTAGGAAAGATATGAATTTGATAGATCTAAACCTAAGAGGTCTAAATGCTAACCAGATTTCAGGGATATTAGATGAGCCTCTTCTTTCCCTTGAGTTGAATTGATTTATTGAGGATGTTGAAATTAAGGTAAATGTGTTGGAATCGAAGTAAAAATGTGTGAACAGTGAGCTACAGTTGTCGGATCAAGCTACGAACCTAGATTTGAGGATTATAAGAGTATTTGGACCTGTTCCCAAAAGGAGCTCCTAATTTGTTGGGACTGGGATGGTGGTCGCTCTATTCCTCCGCACTTTTTGCACTCCAATGAGGAATTGATTTGTCATTGTAAATAAAGCCAATTCTAAAGATTGTAGCTTCATACCTGTTCCTACACACACTAGAGAATAGGAATGGGTTGGGAATAGGGGTTTGCCTAAGTCAAACCTTGGTTTAGGAATTAACCTTAAATGAAATATTATAAATAATGATATAAATAATGGAAAGATATACCTTAGATCTACGATGACTAATAATAATTCTTTACTTCTTGAATGTAATCACTTATGTTGTATGAAATGGCATGAACATGACAGAACCGTAATCACACGCATGCTTGCATATGAATGTTGTAATTTGCTCCACAATGATTCAATGAAGAAAATGCAGCCTTGAAAATCTCTAGAAATTATTGATGATGAACACTTCAGTGTTTGAATGCTTGATTGATTGAATGTAATTGCTAGTTATGAAATTAGGTTGATCAAATGCCTTTATATATGAGATCCTAGGTCAATTTAGTGATTAGGCTGACCTCCAATCGTCACATAGAGCAACCAATTTCATTTCTCATAGGAGAGATAGGTCTCATCCCTCTCTTGAAAAATGGGGCCCATTGAGGGGGACCAAGGCACTAACACCCTTGTCCTCCTCAATTAGGGACCAATATTTTGGCCTAGAGAGGATAGCACCCCTCCAAAGAGTCATTTGGTAGGTCAATGTGGCATAAACATTGGATTTAAGGCACTAAACAAAATCAAATAGGAGATGGGGGAGAGATGCACTAAAGTATACGCACAAACATGAGGTGTAAATTGGTCTGGTGATAATTTACGATGCTACAGTAACTAGGGGATGTGTCCTTAGGATTGGTAGAAGGAGAAGAAAGTGAACTAGATGAAGGAGAAAAAAATATGATACTCCTTCACACATCGATAATACATATATCAACCGTCCTGAACTGATGTGGATGAAGGAACAAATTAATGCCTCCCTTGATAATAGATCGCCAACGAATTAAATATGCCTAAAAAAAGACCATTTTTTGCAAAAACTTGGGTTAGATTAAGCCTTTTTTTTAACTAGCCTGATGGCAGGGGGTTGATTTTTTCACTTGTAATGAATCTCCATCCAAAAGCTCAATTGTTTGATACATGATGGAGTTTACTTGGCCAAATATCTGATACCGTATTGGAATGATAAAAAATCCATAATGAAGTTGCAGACTTCAAGGATCAACCAAGAAAGATACCAACCACAAGAGAATGTTGCAACATGATCTTGAAAAAAATGAGATAAAAAATGTTATGAAATGGTGATTGAGATATGATACAATGTACAAATGAGCCTTGCTTATATAGGTAAGATGATGATTTACAATCACAACTACCCTTGATACAAACATTAAATGCATGATGCATAATGATTACTGCCTAAAGTAAATATTACATAATGAGCTATGACTCACATATTCTAGAATGCCTCCTAGGATAACTAGCATGATCCTATGTACAATATTAAATGACAAGTTACATAAAGAAATTTTATGATAACTAACTTAAATGTAAGTTTTCTCCTAAGTAAACTTAACATGTGAATAGCTTCTAACTATGAAGTAGTTAGGATATAAACACATTCACACCAATACCCCCTTGAGTGCAACTTAGGGAGTGAAATTATAATGAAAATTCTACAAGATTAATATAAAAAAAAGTAATATATGGGTCTCGACAACTAGGAAATATTCGATAAATATAAATTTATTTAATTAAGGGTTATGGATAAAGATAAAGGATTGATTAATTAAATAATAGATGTTTATTTAATTGGCTAGTGTATACACCTAAAAATGGTCTGAAGATAATTAATTAAATAAGCAATTATTTAATTAATCCCCCTTTCCAAATTTAATTAAATTCATTAGCAATTTATTTAATTAATTCCCCTTGACACTTGTCACCACAGAGATGACAAGTGTCCCTTCCTTCAACCTCTTCTCCAACCTCCTCCAATTTCACGCTTGATATCTTCAGACTCAATCTTGATCGTTGATTCCTGGCACCTCACCCCTGGCCTTGGAAATCCTATAAATATCCCCCATTTTGGAGCATAAAGGATCCCATCTCATTATTAATTTAGGCATTGTTACTATAGGCATATCATTTGAGCATTGTTGTTATAGGCAATTGCATCTTAGATTTAGCTTAATTTGATCATTTTCTAGCATAATCGTTGAATCATGTAGCTTAATCAATCTCTTTTCTATCTTAATTGCATCATCATCATAGCTTCATCATGCATATATTTAGCTTAATTAGTCTCTTGGATCAATCCAGCTTAATCAATCTCATCTTTGCATATCATTATCATTTCAAATCCTCCATCTGGGTGTAGTCAAGTCATTGGGATTGCTTATCCAGATCTAAGAGCAAATCCATACTTGCATCTTTTAGGAGGCGATAGGTCGCTTTGTCATGGTTAATCTTTCATTTGCTTCTTATTTGCTAACCATGCCTGTAATGATCCATTGAGTGTTTTTTGTTGCAGCTGCAGGTATCACACTTCACAGGAATGACAACTAGAATGGGGTAAAGTCGAGTGTGGTTAGGTATGCATAAGTTGGGTGTCAATAAAATAGTTTACATTTTTCCATAAAACATAATTTAATATACATTCAATTTTTTCATTAAATGCATATTATTCATCATATCACATACATAAAATATATTTAAACCATATGCGTAATCATACTATATCTATAAATCATAAACATGAACATCATATCATAATCCATAAAACCATCCATAATAAGATATCATACATAATCATAATCACCATCACATATATTTAATAGTAATAAAAGTGTCATGATATAATGTGTCTTAAGCCATATATATACATGTGTCAAAAATGATACAAAATATAAAAACTTGAATCCCATAGACATGTTTATTCATATGAAAAATCACCCAGTAGCATTTGTAACTAGTGTTCTCACCCTCATATGAACCTAGTGATTTTTCTTGTGGTGGTAGACCCAATGGAGGTGGTGGCTCCATGTTGACTAAATGCCTTCACCATCTTAACCTTGATGTCTATGACCTAATTCTCTCAACATAACTTAGAGCTCTTTGCTATGCTAGCACCATCATCTAATATAAGCCTCATGTATTGCTTATTTTGCATCCCTCTATGACTAAAGAAAATCTATATATCCATATGCTAACCCCTAGGCACTAAGAATTCTCCTAGCTATGTTCCACTCTTATCTAAGTTGAGCTACATCCACCTTCGATCTTTGATATAAAGTGGGGGTTGCATCCCACTTTGTTGCTACCTATGCTAACTATTCCCTATCTCTACCCTAACCTCTATCTAATAACCCCTAGAGTCTATCTAGCTCTACCTATGCTCTTTACTATAAAGTGCACAAGTTGCATCTCACTCTCCCTGTAATGTCCACTCTCCTCAGGCCTAGTTTATCTCAACATGGAATTGGTCAAGCTTTGACATCACTATCTCAAGCCACACAAATACATATCCCTTGTAATCACCACCATCCCCCCACCTTAGGCTTTCCATCATCTCTAATATCCACATCCTTCCTCTCCTGTCCAATAGCGTCCTCCATAGAGGGTTGTTTTGTAGCTCCTCTCTTTTCTTGATTTCATACTTGACATCCTTCATCATCCCCTCCATCTCCCTTGTCACCTATAACTCTTGTTAACGTATGATCAACTGATATCATTAATCAAATAGGGTTATGAGTATACCACCATGTATCATATTTAGATGTCATTCTTATATTCGTAACATATCATTATGGAACCTATAGTATTGCAAGTGTGTCTCTCTAGTCCAACCATGCTACATGTGCTTCTATTGGCATTCCCATGTAGACATCTGTCGAACTACTCGAGAGAATATTGCTTCATATGGCATCCTCCCCTCATCTACAATAGATTCCTCCATATTTAAGTATCCTCTATAGCTCCTCCCTTTTCTATTAGTGGTACTTGACACCCTCCATTATCTCTTTCATCTCCCCTATCACATTTCCCTCTTGTTTCCATTTAATCAACTGATACCATCAATTAAATAAGCCTATGTGTATCCCAGCATGTATCATACTTAGATGCCATCCTTACATTCATAACATCTCATTGTGGCACCCATAATTTTGCAAGTGTATTGCTCTAGTCCTATCATTCTACATGTGCCTCTATTGGCATTCCATTGTACCCATTTAGCGAACTACCCAAGGGAATATAGTCTCCTACTCAAGAATTGTCTACACTAAGACAAATTGTCATAGTACTCATCCTAAAATGTAATTTCACAAGATATGATGTCTACTCTACTATGTAGTATATCCTCTACACATATGGTAAAGGGTAATTGTTATTATCCTAGTCCTGACACTCCCTCCACGGACTCAATTTAAATCAAGACTCGATCTAGTGAAAGATGAGTCTTTTTTTCCCTTTTGATTTTGGATTTGAATTGGTGCTAATTTTGGACTCTATGTGTTGTGGAAAATGTATAAGTATGTGATCGCAATTGTGGATGTTTATTTTTCTATTTGCATGTAATTGTATCTTAAAAATAAATCTTGCATGTTAATGGTGTTTTATGTATCATAATCAATAAAATTAGGAAATAAAAGAAATGGAAAGTGTAAAGTTAAATGCATTAGGAATGATATTTAATTTATCACCATTAGCTTAATTGTTATTTGAAAAACATTTCATTTTCTTTGAAAAGTTCAATATAAATATTTAAAGGGCTTGGAAAAGAATCATTTCAAATTATTTCATTTGACATTTGAATGAGAAGATTAACTCAAGAATTTTTAATTTAATGAAAATTATATTTTTTGTGAAAAAGAAAAAATAATTGAAAGTGAAAATGTAAATGTAAATAGAAAATGAAAAAAAAGTAAGGACCTCCATAATTAAATATTTACTTAATTCACAAAACATAAACAAATAGCATAACTCAAGGACACATGTTTAAATATATAAGTTCCAAAGACCTGACATTTTCTTTAAATATAGAATAAGTCATTTACAAGATAGTACATAAGAAAACATAATTATTTGCAATAGACCACAAGGTCAATTACATTGAATACATAAAAACTAAACATGAAGATCCTCTTGATAAGAATTCTAAAATCAAACACCTACTACGAGCAAGAACATTGTAGGAGCATGTTTCCACCCTACTACAAAGTAATTACACTTCCTCATAATCGTTCATGATACGAAGGATTTCTAGCCTGACATGAGGAAGACTAGCAAAGTAATACTGGCAAGAGTAATGCAATTGTGTGATAAACTAATGCAACATAGTTACTGTGTATGGTGAAAATGGATAACAATAATAACAATATTGAAAGACTAAATGAATTCAACCACAAAACCCTAGCCTAACAACAACAAAGATCCACCATAACATATGAAGATTACCTAAGACAATGCAAATCAAATGAAATCACAAAGATTATACCATTACATGTCCAATAGGGTTTTGATCTCCATTCTTCCTATCTCCATTGATCTTACTTGATATATTTGCTCTCTGATTTTATGTGCACAAGAGCTCAACAAAGAATGGAATGTGGTTGCAAGTAGGATCGTAGTATAGTCAAGTCCTTAAGATCAGTGATTAGGGTGATTGATTAGAATGCATAGAATGATTAGGGTTTGATAATGAAGGAAGCATCTCCTTATATAGAAGACACTATATGAAATGGAGGGATAAGATTGAGAGGTGTAAAAGGAGGTCGGCTATGATTAGAGGGTAGGTAGAAGAAATAATAAAATAATGAAAGGGGTAGGTAGTGTATGAATTAAGAGATGAATGACATGTGTCATGGGTAGAAAAGGCTAATGAATTAATTAAATAAATAAAGATTTATTTAATTAATAGAAGAAGTGGGATCAATTAAATAAATAAGATATTTATTTAATTTAGGAAAATGATAATTTAAATAAATAAATGTATTTATTTAAATGAGAAATAAGGCTAGAAGAGGATAAATGAATTAATTAAATAAATAAATATTTATTTAATTAATAGAAGAATTAGGCTTAGATAATTAAATAAATAAAATATTTATTTAATTAGACATGACATTTTTAGGTGTCTACATTTTGCCCCTCTTTGAGACAATGCGGCTTGTCGCGTTGTTTCAAAGAAGATAAGATGAACTGATACAGAGTTGCCCCAGAATGGGAATGATATGCCCCCTCGAGAGATTGGATGAAAATGTCTGAAAAGATTGCAGACAATCTCTCGATAAGAAAGAAAGGCTAGAATGGAATGGGTGGATAAAGTGACAAAGTCACGGGATGAGGAAGACTGACTCGGGAAATGAAAGCTAAGGCTAGGGGTGGTCTATAAGATAGACCACGGGGGAAAATACATCCTCATTGTCATCTACACCTTCAAAAGATCAAAGTACAGAGCAAGAAAAGAGCAGCAGCAGTCAGCAGCGATGGCTTCCGTGCACAGATTCGACTGCGTTCAACGATTTCAGAGGCCAGCAGAGGCAAGAGAGCCGGTAAGTACCACCAAGCCTCCTCGTACTTTGATGCATTTATTGTTGTCATTAATGCATGCTAGGTAATAAATGTGCGTTTATGTCATGTAAGCGTGTTTGCGTTTGAAAAGTATGAATTTGCATCTTCTAGGTCAAATCGGCAGTTCTGTGATGAACATATGTTGTCGATTGGATAAGCTGCTGAGGGGATACACTCAAGCAGGTCCTCTAGGAAGACTAGGATAGATCAAGGCACTTTGTGATGAATAGTGAGTACCAAGATAGAGTACTTTGTGATGAACAGGGAGTACTGAAATATGAGCAGCACTTTGTGATGAACAGGGAGTGTCACACACGTAGTACTTTGTGATGAACAGGGAGTACCACTAGGATAAATAGCAACACTTTGTGATGAACAGTGAGTGTCACTAGGATAGATAGCAATATGCATTTAGATAGCGAGTAGCATTTTGTGATAAACAGTGAATGCCACTATAACTGACATGATTGAGTTGTTTGACTGCAGGAGTATTTGCCGATGCTAGAGTCATGAGAGAGATTCCCGTCGACGCAGAGGTTGCGACCTGAGTTGACACTTGGGGACCGAGCTGCCATCGAGGAGATGGGCTTGAGACATGTACTATATGTGCCTGAGTTTCGGGCGAACATGGGACTGCTGACTGCATTAGCTGAGAGATGGCACTCTGAGACGTGCACGTTTCATCTGTCGATGGGTGAGATGACAGTCACCCTAGAGGATGTATATAGGATTATGCGGATACCGATTGATGGGGAGTTGATTCCGTACAATCGAGACAGAGACGGGGATGCCCTTAGACGAGTGTTCTAGGATCCAAGATTGGAGATGAGGGTGGGACACGTGGCATGGGATACCATGACATGGACAGGATTAGCACTACCAATAGTGTTGGCAGGAGTGATCAGTGAGTTCCTCTGTATCAGTTTTGTACCATTTTGTATGATGATGTAGACACCTGCGGGTGATTGTAGTCATATGATTTTGACATCATTGTATCATGACACTTTATATATATATATGAGATGATTCATCTTTGCGGTAGCTATATGCATGTGTACCTATGTGATGAGATGTTCTTATGTGATGCTTATGATATGGATGTAAATATGTTTTTTGTTTTTTTTTATGTTTTATATGTGTATGCATGATGCAAATGTGAATGTATGTAATGCAGATGAATATGATAATGCAAATGTAAATTGTGCTAACGGGTGTTGTGTGCAGGATGTGATGCATTTGTGATATCTATATGTATGTATGAAATGCTTATATGTGGTAATGCAGGTGCAACTACATGAAATGCAAATGTTTTTGGTGTGTCATTATATTCAGCCATGTAATAGCAGGCTATGCGGACTCGAGAAGGATGATGGAAGTCAATCAAGAAAGGGGGGATGAAAGACAAAAGATATGAAAGTGAAAGAGCTTCTTGTGCGTTATCATCATTGAGCTTTATTATGGTAAAATAGGTTATGACAATCGAGGCATATGTTCGACCCAGAAAGTCATTGTACCTGTTTGCATGGAGATAAGACAGTCACAAACAAGGAATGCCCCAGTTCACACTAGACTCACAATGTCCTCATATCCTTGGACAAGTCATAGCATTACTAAGAGACAATCCACAGACAGCAAAAGAAAATGAGTGACGATACCCCATCCTCGCCTTTCTAGTCAAAGACATCCTGGAGATAGAAGCTCTAGTCAGAGACATCCCGGAAAAGCTAAAAGACATGTCACCAAAAAAGATGAAATCAAAAGAAAACCAAGACTCGACACCAACATCCACTGTAGTCCTCAATTTTAGTGTCTCTTGTCACCTGTATAAGTCTTATTTGATTGTGGTCACAATGTTCACTTTCACAGAAAGGATAGATAGCACTGAACCATAATGTTGTCTGAGTCTGTTGAAATATTTGATTTGTTGAAGCCCATTGTTGCTGCTGTGTCTCATCTAAAACTGACTGAATCCATGAAACTGATACTTTATTGCGGAGAAGATGAAACTTTATTGCAGATCTATGATGCAAATGTTTCTTTATTGCGGATTGTGCGCGGATAGACTGAAGGAAGCTGGAAGAAACTGTACTCCTTGAAACATGTGATGTTCTCAGTTCCACACCCATCACTAGACGTAGGATTTGCCTTAGCCACAGATAGGGTCTGATTTATTATGAATGGAAAGGGAGGCGAAAAGGGAGGTTTATTATGAATGGCTAACCAATCTTGGGTAGATCAATAACAAGCCATGATGGGAATGGGTAAGTTTATTATGAACGAATAGGTTGTGAGTGTGTGCGAAGTGAAGGATGAAAGTGAATCTCGAAGGAGGGAAGAGCAATGTCTCTACGCATGGCACTGGTGACCCAGTTTTCACCATGGTACTTGCCCAGGGCGCCACCGAAGTGGTTTTCACCGTTGGACGAAATTATTTCTCTTTACTTTTTTTCTTTTTTTTTTTCTTTTTTGATTTTTTTGATTTTTTTGTATTTTTGAATTTTTTTTTGATTTTTTTGTATTTTTGAATTAGGATACTCTGAAGAGCTATGTGTAGAACCTACGAAGGTGCATGCTATTGATAGGATCCTCCAAAGGTTCACCTTCTGTAGTTGAGAGCTGATATGCCCCAGAGCCATATACTAGCTATGATGATGTAAGGACCAAGCCAGTTTGGTTCAAACTTGCCCCTCTTCTCTCTGTCTTGTTGATTTTTAGGATTTTCTCTGAGAACCAAATCACCTACCTCAAATGTGCGAGGCTTGACTTTGTGATTGTAGCTGCGACTCATTCGTTGTTGGTAAGCCTTGAGATGATTAAAAGCAATTTGTCTCCGTTCATCCAACAGTTCTAGTTCTTGTAAGCGAGAGACCCTGCAATCTTCATCACGATGATGTTTTGCAAAGAGACCCGTAAAGAAGGTAACTCGACCTCAATAGGCAAGATGGCTTCAGCGTCGTAGACAAGTGAGTAGGGTGTAGCCCCTGTAGGTGTGCGGACACTTGTGCGGTAGGCCCAAAGTGCAGGATTGAGTTGGATATGCCAGTTACGGCCAGCGTCGTCGACTGTCTTTTTGAGGATTTTGAGAATTGTTTTATTAGACGCCTCAGCTTGGCCATTACCTTGGGGGTAATATGGTGTGGAGAAATGATGGGAAATACGGAAGCGGTCACAGAGTTCACGAACATCCTGATTTTTGAAGGGACGCCCGTTATCAGTAATAATAGATTTAGGAATACCATATCGGCAAATGATATAGTTAAGGATGAAAGTAGCAATTTGTTTCCCAGTGACTTGTGTGAGAGGCACAGCCTCAATCCACTTTGTGAAATACTCTGTGGCTGTGATAATGAATTTATGACCATTGGAAGGAGGGTGAATCTTGCCTATGAGATCGAGTTCCCACTGACAAAAGGGCCAAGGAGACGCCAGTGGTTGTAGTTCTTGTGCTGGTGCATGTATGAGGTCTCCATGAATTTGACATTGCTTACATTTCTTGACAAACTGATATGAGTCTTTTTCCATATTGGGCCAATAATATCTAGTCCTGATGAGTTTCTTGGCCAAGGTAGGACCACTAGCATGTGGACCACATATCCCTTCATGCACTTCACGTAACACAATCTGAGCTTCATCGCTTTCTAAACATCTAAGAAGAGTGCCATCTAGACCTCATCGGTATAGGATATCAGCTAAAATGACATATCGAGAGGATTGGCGAATGAAAGTGTGGCGTTGGTTGTTTGATAGATCAGGAGGTAAGATATTGTCACGAAGATATGTGAATATGGAACCATATAACTGGGATTCAGGACTGACAACGCATATCATTTCAGTAGGAGTGATCTCATATGAAGGAACCAACAAGTTGTCTACCAGAAACTCATAGCAGGTTTCATTTTGAGGCAGGTCAATTAGTGAAGCGATTGTAGCCATGGCATCTGCAACACAATTCTGCTCTCTTGGTATCTGCTCAAAATCTATCTTTGTAAAGTGCCATTTCAAATCATCTACCAGTTGCTTATAAGGCATTAATTTTTCATCTTTCATTTGGTAATCATCAGTTGCTTGACGGATGACAAGTTGAGAATCCCCAAAAACATGAAGTTCTTGGATCTTCCATTGAACTGCAATTCGTAATCCAGTTGTTAATGCCTCATATTCCGCTATATTGTTAGTGCAAGGAAATGATAAGCGGTATGATTTTGGTATAGAATCGCCTTGGGGAGTTATGAAGAGAATACCAGCTCCTGCCCCGTGCTGTGTGTATGAGCCGTCAAAGTATAGTTGCCATGGTCTTTCGTGTGATATTGTTAAAATGGATTCATCTGGAAATTCTGAATTTAGAGGAGCATCATCAATCATGGGGGCATCTGCTAATTGATCCGTGATTGCTTGTCCTTTTATTGCTTTTCTGTCCACATACTCAATGTCAAATTCACTCAGGATCATTACCCACTTGGCCAGTTGCCCAGTAAGTGTAGCTTTGTTGAGAAGGTATTTTAATGGATCAATTCTTGCAATGAACTTAGTCTTGTGAGTGAGCATATAATGTCATAATTTCTGCGAAGCAAAGACCACGGGGAGACATGCACGCTCGATTGGTGTGTAGTTTAGCTCATATCCCACAAATGTGCGACTGATATAGTATACTGCGTTTTCCTTGCAGTCAGCAATTTGTTGTGCTAGGAGTGCCCCCAGTGCTGTTGGAGTAGTTGATATGTATAGTAGCAAAGGCTAATCTGGAACTGGTGGCATCAAAACTGGCGGATTCAAAAGATAATCTTTGAGCGTCTGAAAAGCTTGTTGACAGTTATCATCCCATTTGAATTTGATATTTTTATGTAGCAGGTGCTGAAAAGGATTACACTTATCTGCAAGTTGTGCTATGAATCTTCGTATAGACTGGAGTCTCCCTTGTAAGGATCGAAGTTGACTGATATTTCTGGGTGGCGGCATGTCCAAGATAGCCTTGACTTTTGCTGGATCGGCTTCGATTCCTCTTTTGGACACAATGAATCCTAGGAGCTTCCCGGAGGTTACTCCAAAGACACATTTCTTGGGGTTTAATCTTACCTTGTATTTTTCCAACCGATTAAAGATGACTGAAAGTATGTCCAAATGTGTATCTCTGTCTATTGATTTACCCAAGAGATCATCAACATAATCTTCCACGGTTATGTGCATGAGATCATGAAAGATAGTGGTCATTGCTCTTTGATATGTAGCACCTGCATTTTTTAGCCCAAAGGGCATGACATTCCAACAGAAAGTTCCCCACGGACAAGTGAATGATGTTTTGTGTTGATCCTCAGGAGCAATCCTGATTTGATTATAGCCAGAAAATCCATCCATTAAAGATAACATTTCATGACCTGCTGTGAGATCAACGATCAAGTCAATATTTGGTAATGGGAAGTCATCCTTCAGACAAGCTTTGTTGATGTCTTTGAAATCTGTACATATTCTGATGCTGCAATCTGGTTTACTGACAGGTACCAAATTGGAGATCCATTCAAGATAATCAATTGGGCATATGAATCCAACATCCAATAATTTCTCCAACTCTGCTTTGACTAGTAATGCCACTTGTGGATGCATTTTCCTTAATTTCTGTTTTACTGGCTTTACCCCCGGTTTGACTGTCAAATGATGCATTACCAAATCCGGATCTAATCCAGGCATATCAGCGTAGGACCATGCAAAGTTGATTTGTCGTTCTTTGAAGAAGCTTATGAATTTTGCCCTTTCAGACTCTGTCAATGATTGAGCCAGGAATATATTGTGTGGAACGTCTTCTGTACTAATGTTCGTTTTGATAGTCTCTTCTACCAACATGGATGACTTTTCCTCATATGATGCTGGGAGAATGTCGAGCCTTCCATCTTCGGGTGCCTCAGAGAGGTTTTCACCCTTAGATACGTCCTTTCTTTTTACTTTTTTGGGATCAGATAGCACCACAGTGTGGTTTTCGCCATAAGACCCTTGATTTGTTCTTATTTTCACATTTTTGCGACTGGAAGGTCCGACACCCTCACCAAAATATGCCACGTTGTTGAGTTCTATGGTGTATCCTGCTTTGTGGTCCCCAAGGGGAAGATCATCTCGTATGCCCAGATAGTCAATAACAGCTTCGTCATTTTGAAATGTGTCAAATTGTGCTGGTCCTTCATAATCCCAGTCAATGAGTTGGTGGTGAACAAGGGGAAGGCCTTTAATGTTTTCGGAGTTTGTGGGGCTAAGAGTGAAGATGTGGTTATATTCAGGTATATCGAGGCAATCGTCGAGGTCATCGATGGCACTCTCCTCATCAGTTTCGATCGCAAGTGAATCCAAATTGTCATCACTAGTAGCGCCTTCTGGGACAGGTGTCCTCATCCTATGTGATTTCGACCTAGAACCTTGAGACGAAGACTGTGCGGAATCCTTATGGGTTGTTTCTTGACCAACTCTGAACTTTTTATAAAATTCCTCTTCTTCTGTGGGTTCATCTGGCTCTCTGAATGTCTCGGTGAGCTCATAGTCACTGGAGGATTTGTCTGAACCCCATTCCCATTCGTTGGAATCTATGGAATAGCAATCCTCTTGTTGAATTTTGGCAACTTTGATTTGTGATGCCTCTTCTGTCCTTTTAGTCTGGATCTTGGAAGTCAGAAAACCAAGTCCCTTTGAGCGTTCCCTTTTTACAGTCAATTCAGGTTGTAAGGGTTCCATGACGCCTTCTTTGCGTAACCCAAGAGGGCTTTTTCCATCATACCCAAATTTTTGTAGAATCTTGAAGCCTTTACCATATTTCTCACAAGGTATATTGATCTGATCTTGTGTGTCCTCTTCAATGTCTTTATAGAGCATTCTGTATAAATCTTCCTCTTCTAGTTCGCCCCATCTTTGAAAGGTAGTAGGATCCCATTTGAGTATCATGATGGATATTTGCTTGTTAGGATGTGGCCTTCCATATTCTTTTGGAGAGCTCATGACTTGTCGTAAATACATTGTCTGATTTAGAGTGTATTCTCCCATGCCTTTGTCTTGAAATTTGCCTTTAAGTTCACCTTGTTTTGATGTCGAAGGTTTCAATGACTCAGGGTCAATGTATGCCGAAGAAGGAACAGCTTCACGATTACTGGGAATGATGGTCTCAGTATGTGATCTCAGGTTATTGCAATATATGAACGGATTAGGATCACCGTTAACTGTTACCTCGACTCCATTATGAGGAAACTTAATGCATTGATGGTATGTCGATGGGACTACCCTCATTTCATGAATCCAAGGACGTCATAGCAATATGTTGTATGTGAGATCCAGATCTAGTACTTGACAAACCACATCCTTTGTAACTGGCCCAATTCTTAGAGGTAAGGTGACCGTGCCCTTGGATGAGCGCTCTTCATCATCATATGCCTTGATGGTGATTTGATTTTTTGAATTCACAGCTTTATCAGAATATCCCAATTGTTTAATGGTACTCAATGTACAAATGTTTAGACCTGCTCCTCCATCTATCAGGACTCGCTTTATTCGATGTTTGTGTATGAAGGCTTCAACATGTAAAGGTGCATTATGTGGCTGACATACGGAGGCTTCATCGGCTTCTGTGAATGTAAGGGAATGTGGAATGGAAAGGTATCCCACCATGGCTTGAAACTGATCCATGTTCAGATCAGTAGGAACAGCAGTATCTCTCAAGATTTTGTCAAGAATAGCTTTATGAGCGGGGGATATACGTAGGAGCTCAAGGATGGAGATGAGCGCGGGTGTCTTCCCTAACTGTTCTACAAGGTCATACTCAGGTTTGGTTGATGAAGAAGCGGCATTTTTAGTGGAAGCACCTGGCAAAGTAATCTTACCTCGACGGGTTGTAACATGACATTCAGGGGTATGTTCGGAAGAAGATCCAACACCTCTTAGGACAATCTTGGGTCTCTGAGGAGGATTCTCAGGGTTTTTGTTCTTGATGGTAATAGTAGAAATATGATTGTCCATCGAGATATGATTGATAGTTGAATCATAGTTGTAAGGTGCTCTAGTATAGTTGGCCTGATCATCTGTGACTTTGGCTTTTCCCTTGTCGTGCTTTGGGAATGGTTCCTTAAACATCTCATGTTCTTGATTGGATGAGTGTCCCTCAATCTCAATATCACCTCTATCAATGAGATCTTGCACAATGTTCTTCAGTTGATGGCAATTACCTGTCTTGTGACCCTTGCTCTTATGAAACTCACAATACTCATCATCATTCCACCAATTTGGTTTGACCTTTGGTTCATATGGAGGAAAATCTGGAACTGTGATCACTTTGTTTGCCACAAGCTTTTTGAATACTGATTCAAGTGGTTCTCCCAATGAGGTGTACTTCCTTCGTGATCTAGAAGTTGTTTGAGTATTCACTTGATTGTTTGTAGAACTTGATCCCGAAAAGATGAACTTGGGTCTCACTGTATTGGCATCAACAACACCATCATTGACTGTGTTTTTCTTTTTATTCCAAAATCTTGGCTTGTCTTTTCCTTTAAAGTCATCTTTGTTTTCCTTGAATATCTTAATGACTCCTTGTTCAATTAAGACCTTTTCTGTTGCTAAGCCCTTTTCAATAACATCCTTGAAGGTGGACAAACAAGCTTTCCTTAGATCATAGCCAATGTCCTTGTTAACATTTTGTGTGAACATCTCTACCATTTGTTTCTGTGGAATTTCACAAGAGCATCTGTTGGCTAGATTTCTCCATCTTTGCAAAAATGATGCAAAAGACTCTCCCTCTCTTTGCTTGGTATTGCACAAAGTAGTGATTGATATGTCTGTCTCTATATTGTAGGAGAAATGTTGAATAAATGCCTCTGCTAAGTCACCCCATGACTTAATACCAGGTGGTAGTTGAGAGAACCATTCCATAGCTTGATCGCCTAAGCTTTGCGGGAACAACCTCATCAAATATGTTTCTTCTGCCGCTACCTCAATGCAAGCTGTGAAAAATTGTCTTATGTGTGCCTTGGGGTCTCCTTTTCCTCTATACTTGTCAAATTTTGGCGTCACAAAGTGTGCAGGAAATGGAGGCATTGGGATGCTCTTATCAAATGGATAAGGACATATGTCTCTCATAGTGTATGTTGGTTTTGGTGTACTCATGTCCTCCATTTTCTTTTGTAAATCTCTGATTTGTTGCTCCAAATTATTCTTAGGTGGTGATCGATTTCTTGTAGCATACCCCATGTTTGAGACACCAATTTGAGGAGGAGCTTGTTGCATGTATGGATGATATTGATCATAGACATGTTCGTATGGAGGAGGTCTATATTGATGCGGCATATAAGGAGCACTTGGTATAGCTTCATGTTGAGGAACCCCATATCTATTTTGTGCGTGTATACCATATTCTATAGGCATGTCATGTTCTATTGTGTTGCCCCCAAATTTGACATGAGGTTTCCTTGTGTCCAAATTTTGAGCATGCCTTTGAATGTCCACTTGTTTTGATTGATCCATAGCTTGAGCATGTGATTGAGCATATCTATCTGCATAAGACTTCCATAATGGTCTTCGAAGGTAAGTATCATATGTTTGACCGTGTGTATGTGGGATTTCTGGTTTTTGAAGCAAAGTCGATGGTGATTCAAGTACCATATGTGGTCCTCTATTTCCTCCACTATTGGGTCTCCTTTGATCCATGTTGGAGTGAGTTTGTTGCGAGGGTCGGTTTTCCATAAGTTGAGACATGTCAAAGTCATGAGGTATTTTAGCTCCACTTTGTGCCATCATGTGTAAGAAGTATTGTCTATCCCTCTTCATTATCTCTTCAACCAATCTATTGAAATGAGGATTCATTATGGATTCTTCTACATCTGCTGATTGTATTGAAAAGTTGTCCACATTGTCATTGTGTGTAGCATTTTTGTTTGCAGTGTCTGTGTTTTCCACATTTGGAATGTGTCTATAAACATCCATGTCAAGCAATGTAGTGTGCTCAGGATTGAAAAATAAATCATTGTCATACTCATAAGAACTCATGTTTGCGGACTCTTGAGCTTCTTTAGCTTTTCTCCTAGATTTTTGAAGACAGGTTTCAACCATGAACTAGGTGTTTGACCAAGATGTGAGAGACTATATGAAAAATGAAAAGAGTATGGAAGACCAAGAGTTGTATGGAGTGTAAATGAATCTTGAGGTGTACTTGCAATGTCCAAAGTGTAAGACCAAGTATGTATGTAGTAGAGTAGGTGTGACTTCCAAAGAGAGGATAGTTTCTCTTGATGAGGTAAGTTGACCTTGACTCTAAGTAAGACCAAATGAGACCCAAAGGTAAGAAACCTTGATGAGGGACCACTTAGCAAAGTGTTGTTGTATGTAGTGTGTTGACAAAGTATGACAGGGACAAGCAAGTGACCTTTTGACTCGAGTTTAGACAAGTATGAATGTAAAATGAGATGTGAAGCAATGATGGACTGTATGAGACCCAAGGACAGGTTGAATGCTAGATGAAACCTGAAGAAACAACCTAGGAAGCTCAAGTATTCTGAAACTGATTTCTCTTGTTTGTCGGACTGTAAAAATTTTCAATTCTGGACATAGACGCTTCTGTATACTTCACAGACGCGATTCCCAGACACAGACGTGTCTCTGTTTGACACAGACACTGTTACAGACACAGACGCTATTCTGCCCTTCACAGATGCGCTTAGATTACTCAGACGCGGTTAGAACAGACACAGACGTGTTTCTATAAATTTTGTGCAATTTTTCCAATCTATGAAGTTGTTTTGTTGTGACTAAATCCGACTGTTTGACTGTTTTTCGTGACAAGAGGACACAATGTTAATGAGGACTCAATGTTTGCAAGTGTTTAGACTCCAAAAGTGTGTTGTTTGATGTAAAGTTGTTTTGCATACACTTGAAGACGCAAAAGACACAATGTTTAGTTGTTTGGTCTTGAATGTTTGAATGTTTAACATAAGACAAGCACAATTCTTATGGCTGGCCAAGACAATAGTTGTTGATCCCACATAGGGTTTTACCCCCGAGGCTACGCTATTCAGAGCGGATACTTAGATGCTTGACCTCACTGGCTCCACCCTTGGCACTCACTTCTCGGGTCAGCCAAGCATCAGTCCCCATGAAAACTCCCCATGGCGAACTTTGTATCTCTACTAAGAACCGTATGTGTGTGGGCCGCTACTAGAGGTCCGACCTCCTGCCCCAACAACTAGAAGGATTTGGGCCTCTAAAACAAAATGGTGCTAGTAAGGGCATCCGCTCATGTGGCCATACATGCGGCACTTTCAGCTCTGTAAATACAGAAGGCTCCCAGCCGGTAGGGGTTACGCCCTACAAATGATCAAATAAATTTGATCAAACGGGTTTATGGGGAGACATAGTGTCGGTATGAACTAATCAGCACACGTTATTCATAGTTTTCACCATGAATACATTTGATTATAGTGGTTCGGATGAGGTGGGTTTTCCTCGCTACCACTTGGGTCATTCTCTTCTCAATAGTAGTCCTAATGACCACACGGGAAGACAGGCCCTCTAAAGATTAAACAAAAAGAGCCTATTGCTCAAGACACAAAAGACAATGATTCAATTTTAGTGCACCAATGGAAGTGTTTGCTAATCTATGAAAACAAGGCACACAACAAAATCTCAAAAACCCTAGCCAAGGACTTGCAACAAAATTTGTTAGTAGTTTGGGTTGTTTCAAATGATCACCCCTTCCTGCAAGCACACAAGTTAGGTAAATTTTAGAAACCCAAAAGACTTTGTGAAAAAGGGGCCTTCAACAAAAACATTTTTTTTGACCAATTCAAATATTTGATTCATCATAAAAAAAAACCACGTATAAAATTTCAAGAGATTTCCAGAAATGTAAGAAAATCCAAAAAATTTGCTAATTTACTCCAAAAATTAATTTTTTATGAAAAATCATAAAAAATTCATATAAAATGAAAAATCGATCCAAAAAATCTGAAATTTTTACTGGAGAGTCTTGATGGTCTTCCAAACTTTTACAAAAAAATTTCTGCAACAAATCCAAGCAGTTTGTGAGATATGAGTAAAATAATGCAAAACCCTAATTTTCAAAGATCTAATTTTTGAGGAATGATTTTGCATCAAATTTAAAATCAAAAAGAACAGATCCTGTGTATAATTCTGAGAGATTTCCAAAAATGTAAGAAAATCCAAAAAATTCGCTAATTTTCTCTCAAAATTAGTTTTTTATGAAAATTCATAAAAAATTCATACAAAATGAAAAATAGATCCAAAAACTTTGAAATTTTTACTAAAGCTTTCTGATACTTTTCCTGACCTGCACAAAAAATTTGATGTCAAAATTTGAATCAGTTTGTGAGATCTGATCAAAATAAGGAAAAACCCTAATTTTTAAAGATCCGATTTTTAGGGAAATATTTTGCATCAAAATTAAAATCAAAAAGAACAGATCCTATGTATAATTATGAGAGATTTCCAAAAATGTAAGAAAATCCAAAAAATTCTCTGATTTTCTCTCAAAATTATTTTTTTATGAAAAATCATAAAAAATTCATAGAAAATGAAAATGTGCTCCAAAAATTCTGAATTTTGGCTTGAGAGCTCCTGATACTTTCTTCAACCTACAAAAGCAATTTGGTGCAAAATTTCCTAGCCGTTTGTGAGATATGATCGAATCTCTCCAAGATCTTGATTTTTTGTCCAAAACCCTAGCTACACAAGGTTATTCTCCAAATTGTTTTACAAAATAGCAATATAGGGTTAGAAAAATCTGCAAAAAACATAGATCTAAGAAAAATCCATGTCCCACAGGGCGTGCCAAAATGTGTATGGTGAAAATGGATAACAATAATAACAATATTGAAAGACTAAATGAATTCAACCACAAAACCCTAGCCTAACAACAACAAAGATCCACCATAACATATGAAGATTACCTAAGACAATGCAAATCAAATGAAATCACAAAGATTATACCATTACATGTCCAATAGGGTTTTGATCTCCATTCCTCCTATCTCCATTGATCTTACTTGATATATTTGCTCTCTGATTTTATGTGCACAAGAGCTCAACAAAAAATGGAATGTGGTTGCAAGTAGGATCGTAGTATAGTCAAGTCCTTAAGATCGGTGATTAGGGTGATTGATTAGAATGCATAGAATGATTAGGGTTTGATAATGAAGGAAGCATCTCCTTATATAGAAGACACTATATGAAATGGAGGGATAAGATTGAGAGGTGTAAAAGGAGGTCGGCTATGATTAGAGGGTAGGTAGAAGAAATAATAAAATAATGAAAGGGGTAGGTAGTGTATGAATTAAGAGATGAATGACATGTGTCATGGGTAGAAAAGGCTAATGAATTAATTAAATAAATAAAGATTTATTTAATTAATAGAAGAAGTGGGATCAATTAAATAAATAAGATATTTATTTAATTTAGGAAAATGATAATTTAAATAAATAAATGTATTTATTTAAATGAGAAATAAGGCTAGAAGAGGATAAATGAATTAATTAAATAAATAAATATTTATTTAATTAATAGAAGAATTAGGCTTAGATAATTAAATAAATAAAATATTTATTTAATTAGACATGACATTTTTAGGTGTCTACAGTTACTTATCTGATTGAAGTTAATTCAATGATTTGAATCCATCTGAAGTATAGTTACTTATCATTATTTCCATAATATTTTGAGATGAATCTAGAGATATATGAGAATACAAGAGCATATAAATGTACTCACAAACACATAAGAGTATAAAGGAGCATGTTTATATTCATTTTCTTACATGCATATGATTACCATTATGAATCTAATGTGTGTTTTTGATGCACAGGCATCCGGGAAATTCTTCCGGTTGGAGTAGTTGACCGTGGAGTTGCTGATTACCGAGGAGGTGATCTTGGAGATTGTTGTGTTTCTTCATATTTGTGAATTTAGAGCTGCGGATCTGGATTTAGCATCTATAGATCCTTGACTTAAACATATTAAAAATTCATGGCATTTGGATTTGATTCCGGTGAGATCTCGATTCTGGTATTGGTCTGGTGTTGGTGTGTTCTTACCGATTGGTCTTGCAGTGTGTGGAGCGAAGCAGAATTGGGTTGCGGATGGTTTATGTGACTTGTGGATCATATGGGAGTATTTTTTTGGACTCGATCGATGATCATGGGGGTCTACTCAAAGACCTAAGTATTTTTTTATGTGTTATTGGTGATTTGGCTGACATGTTTGTGTTTACATGTTTCATCATAAATTGAAGAATTTTAGCCAATTTGATTACGTTGTTGTGGCTTGCAGATGGTATAAAGGGGAAGTAAAGAGATTGATTTAAGGAGGGGGGGTTCCGCAAATGATAATAATTAGAAAAGATGTAGATTCTGGAGGCGTTGAGGTGTTTTGGTCCGACCGAGGTCTGGATCAGTAGATAGGGCAGAGGATAGAGTCGAATGCAAATGATCTACCAGATCAGTAAATTAAGTTGTTTGAACCATTTTGTTCTCCTGCGTTGTGGCCTAGCATCTGTAAATCCTGAGGGCATATGTAATTCATTAAATTATAATAAGGATTACTCTTTGAGGGGTTTTCCCTGGGTATATCTTGTGTTGTGTGAACCGGTTTGCTTTTTTATTCATGGTGTTTATATTTTAGACTGCAAGGTGGGGCTTCCCTTCAATGGACCTCCCTACCTTGACTGCATCAGGTGGTATCTGAGCACAGAGCTGGTTGTGAACCTGTTGAAAAAGAGAACTTGAGACAGCTTGAAGACTTGTTAAGATCATCGAGCATTGAGGCAGTACAAGGCTTGCAAGCAGACTGTAGAACCTAGAAGCAAGAACTTGAGGCAGTCGGCAGGTTGTCTTGAATAGATTGTCGATTAAGGCAGGCTGCAAGGGTGTCCAATAGATCACCAAGGAGAGGCAATTGGAACTTGTAGTCAGACCATCGAAGTTGAGGCAGTTGCAGGTACCTATGAAATTATCGCTGAACCATATTCAAGAGATAGCATTGATTATGGCATGTTGCAGATAAAAGTGATGGGAATCACTTTTCAAATAACCCCGAGAGTCTAATGCAGGGGCATCCAAGAAATTCTTCTGGTTGGAGCAGTTGACCATGGAGTTGTTGATTACCAAGGAGGTGATCTTGGAGATTGTTGTGTTTCTTTGTATTTGTGAATTTAGCATCTAGAGATCCTTGACTTAAACATATTTAAAATTCATGGCATTTGGATTTGATTTCGATGAGATATCGATTCCGGTATTGGCCTGGTGTTGGTGTGTTCTTACCGGTTGGTCTTGCAATGTGTGAAGCAAAACGGAATTGGGTTACAGATGCTTTTCGTGACTTGTGGATCATATGGGAGTATTATTTTGGACCTGGCCGATGATCGTGGGGGTCCGCTCAAATTCCTAAGCATTTTTGTATGTGTTCTTGGTGATTTGGCTGACGTGTTTATATTTACATGTTTCATTGTAAACTGGAGCATTTTGGCCGACTTGATTAGGTTGTTGTGGCTTGCAGATGGTACAAAGGGGAAGTAAAGAGATTGATTTAAGGAGGGGGGATCCACGAAAGATAATAATCAAAAAATATGTATATTCTAGAGGCGTTGAGGTGTTTTGGTCCGACAGACTAAGGTATGGATCAACAGACAGAGCAGAGGACATTGTCGAAGGCAAATGATCTACCGGATCAGGAAATTAAGTTGTTTGAACCATTTGGTTATCCTGCATTGCGGCCTAGCATCTGTAAAGCCTGAGGGCATATGTAATTCATTAAATTATAATAAGGATTGCTCTTTGAGGGGTTTTCCCCAAGTATATCTTGTGTTGTGTGAACTGGTTTGCTTTTTTATTCATGGTGTTTATGTTTTAGACTGCAAGGCGGGGCTGCCCTTCATTGGACCTCCCTACCTTGACTGCATCAGGTGGTATCTGAGCACAGAGCTGGTTGTGAACCTGTTGAAAGAAGAGAACTTGAGGCAGCTTGAAGACTTGTTAAGATCGTCGAGAATTGAGGCAATACAAGGCTTGCAAGTAGACTGTCGAACCTAGAAGCAAGAACTTGAGGCAGTTGGCAGGTTGTCTTGAATAGATTGTCGATTGAGGCAAGCTGCAAGGGTGTCCAATAGATCACCGAGGAGAGGCAATTGGAACTTGTAGTCAGATTGTCGAAGTTGAGGCAGTTGCAGGTACCTATGAACATATCATTGAACCAAATTCGAGAGATAGCATTGATTGTGGCATGTTGTAGATAAAAGTGATGGGAATCACTTTTCAAATAACCCTGAGAGTCTGATGTAGGGGCATCCAAGAAATTCTTCCGGTTGGAGCAATTGACCATGGAGTTGCTAATTACCAAGGAGGTGATCTTGGAGATTGTTGTGTTTCCTCATATTTGTGAATTTAGAGTTGCAGATCTGGATTTAGCATCTAGAGATTTTTGACTTAAACATATTTAAAATTCATGGCATTTGGATTTGATTTCGGTGAGATATCGATTCTAGTATTGGTCTGGTGTTGGTGTGTTCTTATCGGTTGGTCTTGCATTGTGTGGAGAAAAGCGGAATTGGGTTGCAGATGCTTTTCGTGACTTGTGGATCATATGGGAGTATTGTTTTGGACCTGGCTGATGATCGTGGGGGTCCACTCAAAGTCCTAAGAATTTTTGGATGTGTTCTTGGTGATTTGGCCGACATGTTTGTATTTACACGTTTCATCATAAATTGGAGCATTTTGGCTAACTTGATTAGGTTGTTGTGGCTTGCAAATGGTATAAAGGGGAAGTAAAGAGAGTGATTTAAGGAGGGGGGGTCTGCAAAGGATAATAATCAGAAAAGATGTAGATTCCGAATGCACTGAGGTGTTTCAAATGGTTCGACAGACTGAGGTCCAAATCAACAGATAGGGCAGAGGACAGAGTCGAATGCAGATGATCTACCGGATCATGAAATTAAGTTGTTTGAACCATTTTGTTATCCTGGGCTATGACCTAGTATCTGTAAAGCTTGAGGGCATGTGTAATTCATTAAATTATAATAAGCATTGCTCTTTGAGGGGTTTTCTTTGGGTATATCTTGTGTTGTGTGAACCAGTTTGCTTTATTATTTATGATGTTTATGTTTTAGGTTGCAAGGCAAGGCTACCCTTCATTGGACCTCCCTACCTTGACTGCATCAGGTGGTATCAGAGCACAAAGCTGGTTGTGAACCTATTGGAAGAAAAGAACTTGAGACAACTTGAAGACTTGTTCAAATCACTTAGCATTGAGGAAGTATAAGGCTTGCAAGCATACCGCCAAACCTAGAAGCAAGAACTTGAGGCAGTTGGCAGGTTGTCTTGAACAGATCGCCGATTGTGGCAGGCTGCAAGGGTGTCCAATAGATCACCGAGGAGAGGCAATTGGAACTTGTAGCCAGACCGTTGAAGCTGAGGTAGTTGCAAGTACCTGTGAACAGATTACCAAACCAAATTATGGAGATAGCATTGATTATGGCATGTTGCAGATAAAAGTGATGGGACTCACTTTTGAAATAACCCCAAGAGTCTGATGCAGGGGCATCCGGTAAATTCTTTCGGTTGGAGTAGTTGACCGTGGAGTTGTTGATTACCAAGGAGGTGATCTTGGAGATTGTTGTGTTTCTTCATATTTGTGAATTTAGAGTTGCGGATCTGGATTTAGCATCTAGAGATCCTTGACTTAAACATATTCAAAATTCATGGCATTTGGACTTGATTCTGGTGAGATATTGATTCTGGTATTGGTCTGGTGTTGGTGTGTTCTTACCGATTGGTCTGGCGTTGCTGTGTTCTTACTGATTGGTCTTGTAGTGTGTGGAGCGAAGCACAATTGGGTTGCAGACGGTTTTTGTGACTTACGGATCATATGGGAGTATTGTTTTGGACCTGGCCAATGATCGTGGGGGTCCGCTCAAAGTCTTAAGCATTTTTGGATGTGTTCTTGGTGATTTGGCCAATGTGTTTGTGTTTAAACGTTTCATCATAAACCAAAGCATTTTGGCCGAATTGATTAGGTCATTGTGGCTTGCAGATGGTATAAAATGGAAGTAAAGAGATTTATTTAAGGAGGGGGGAATCTGCGAGGGATAATAATCAGAAAAGATGTAGATTCTGGAGGCGTTGAGGTGTTTTGGTCTGACAGACTGAGGTCCGAATTGTTAGAGTATAAGGTTTTATTTACTTAATTAATTTAATCATATTGATTAATTAATTCAAGCCACCTTTTTCTTTTTCACTTAAGCTAAATTTAGGAGCTTTTATTTTTAGGCATTTAATATGCATGCATCCCTTAGGTATATTAATAATTAATTAATTATTAATTATTAATTACTTTTTAGGGTTTCTATCTTTCGAATTAGATTTCTTTATTAAGATGACATATCCTTCATTGTAAATCAAGCAATATTCAATCACGCATTGAATTCGTGTTATTATCTTTAATATTCTTGTTTGTTGTGCAATTTCTCCTTTGTATGTAACATGTATTCTTGCAAATGATTATCTAGGCTTGTGGGAATTTAACAATCATGAATTCTAACATGGTATCAGAGCTCAGATTTGAAGACCTTGTTTGCCTTTTTTGGAGATATTCATGATTTCTAGCAACCAGAGCACCTTGGGCTCAAATCGACATCACCATTGGACTCAGAACGTCCAAAAACCCCAAAATCGCCTATTCATTCGCTCAAATCGGACACTGTTTGCTTCAAAGAGAAAATTTCCCCTCCTTGGCTAGTTGTACAGACGTAGGTATAGTACAGATATTTTTTTAGTTATTTTTTTGGGTTTTTTCAAAAATCAAATTAAAATATTTTTTTTAAAATTTGGGAGGCGTGATTTGTTTTTAATTTTTTTAAGTATTTTTTTTTTTTTTAATCTTTTCTTTTTTATTATTTTTTTTTATAAAAACTTTTCATACCTTTTTTTTTTTAAATAAAATGTTTGCATGTTTTTTTCTTGTTTTTTTTTATTTAAAAACTTTTATTTTTTTATTGGTTTTTTAAAAAAAAATCTTTTTTTATCAGTTTTTAATAAAAAAATTTCATGCCTTTTTAAAAAAATGTTTGCATGTTTTTTATTAGTTTTTTTAACTAAAAAAAACTTCTTTGATTGCATGTGTTTTTTCATTTTTAAAATCATTTTTTTTATGCATGCGTTTTTTAATAAAAAACCAAATTGTTTTTTTTTTGCATGTGCTTTTTTGGTTTTTTTATCTTTTTTTTTTTGCATGCATTTTAAAATAAAAAACATATTTTTTCTTTTTCTTTTTTTCAAAAAAAAAATTTAGGGGACGTTTCTTTTTGTGTTTTTTTAAAATAAAAAAACTAATTTTGCCCAAATAAGCAAAATTGTGAACATATTTTATATCACCTAACTTGTATGTTGTGTTCTCCAACCAACAACCTTGGGGGGGCAATTTTGGCTTCCTTAATTTCATCCTTGGCTATATTCCAACCAGAGGGCATATCATCTGCACAGATTTCTACAAGGCATCATTTGGTGGCAACCTTGTTTACATGTTTTCCAGTTTTTCACACTTGCATTTCATGTTAGATCTTCTTCTTTGAGCTATGTTGTACACGCACTATCATAACGTGCCACACCTCTTTGTCCTTCGTCTTTTGACAGCACATATGATGCAATCCTTCTGTATTGTAGATTAGGAATTGGATATCAGACCTTTGACCTGTCTCTTCTATTGAGCATGTCAGTATGTTTGTGTAACTGATGGTTCCCATACCTGCTATGCGTGCCTGATCTTTATCATCTGCAGTGAGTGATTCATCGTCATCGACATTGGTACCTAGTTTTGTCACACTTTGACTTTTTTTGGTGCAACATTAGTTCTCATTCTGCCTATGGAGGAACATTTACAGAAGATTCTACATTTTTTGGAGGGCTTCATGGTCTTCCTTCGTCTCTTTTTGGAGAGGAGTTTTGATCCCACTGGGTTTTCTCCTTTTCTCCACTTTACAGAGATTTCCATGTTGTGATTAGGTACCTCATCATGTCTTGTTGACGGGACCCAAATTTGCATTGTTGCATGTAGTTGCATTTTTTGCATGTAGCTGCTTTCATGCACTTAGCTTTTTGGCTACTCCCTAAATTCATCTTAAAGGGGGTGTTAGAGTAAAAGGTTTTATTTACTTTATTAATTTAATCACATTGATTAATTTATTAAGTCACCTTTTTCTTTTTTCACTTAAGCTAAATTTAGGAGCTTTTATTTTTAGGCATTTAATATGCATGCATCCCTTAGGTATATTAATATTTAATTCATTATTAATTATTAATTGCTTTTTAGGGTTTATATCTTTAGAATTAGATTTCTTTATAAGGATAACATATCCTTCATTGTAAATCAAGCATTCAGTTCTTGTTATTGTCTTCAATATTCTCGTTTGTTGTGTAATTTCTCCTTTGTATGTAACAGGTATTCTTGCAGATGATTATTTGGGCTTATGGGAATTCAACAATCATGAATTCTAATTCGTTGCATTTTGGTCGTCTTGATTAGGTCGTTGTGGCTTGCGGATGGGGTAAAGGGGAAGTAAAGAGATTGATTTAAGGAGGGGGGAATCCACGAAGGATAATAATCATAAAAGAAGTAGATATTGGAGGCGCTGAGGTGTTTTGGTCCGACAGACTGAGATTTGAATCAACAGACAAATTAGAGGATAGATTCGAAGGCAGATGATCTACCAGATCAGGAAATTAAGTTGTTTGAACCATTTTCTTATCCTGCGTTGCAGCTTAGCATCTGTAAAGCCTAAGGGCATATGTAATTCATTAAATTATAATAAGGATTGCTCTTTGAGGGGTTTTCCCTGGGTATATCTTGTGTTGTGTGAACCGGTATGCTTTATTATTCATGGTGTTTATGTTTTAGGTTGCAAAGCGGGGCTGCCCTTCATTGGACCTCCCTACCTTGACTGCGTCAATTTCTCCTAGTGGATAACTTAAGTAGTGATATTATGCAAGATTATAACTCATTGTCGTACATGCAACAAGTAGTCTATATGTTAAAAGTGCAAGTCATACTTTTAGTATGAATGTTCATAAATTGCCATGTTCGTAATGCAAAAATAACTAAACCCATGTCTTTTTTAGAAATAAAGTGATTTTATCATTTTAAAAGTGCAATATTTATTAAGGAAGCTATATCATGTGTATGTATAAAATAATACATATATATGATCAAATGAACATGTATGCATGTACATTCTTATGCTAATACTATAATGCAAATAAATTAAACATCGTGGTAACATATGTGCACAAATAGGAGATCCTAACTTATTTCGAAATGCTAAGAAGCTATATGATGAATATTCTAATTTCAGAGCTTATTTAAAATAAAAATAAGCAAATAATCATAAGCATGTTTTCCTATACAAATACTTAATTATGAGAAAAGTCTTGATGTTAGACAATTGAACTAAAAAATACTCAACAACACAATATCTCAACATACGAAATTATACATTTATCTTTATAATAATAATTCTTTTATATAAAAGTAATGTCCATCATAAAGAATATAAAATATTACTAGAACACATATTATATTGAAATGATAGTATAGTTAGTTTAATAATAATATTACAAATTATTCTAGAAAAAAGCCTTATCAAAATATACCTACTAAATTAATACACTAGATCATGATAAAGTTTGATATTTATGTAGAATCTACTCGTTAAACATTTAAATAATGATAACCTCCCAATATTTGAAAGATTAACCTTAATTTATATCTTATAATAGAATGTTCTTGAAAGATCTACTAAACTTATTGCTTTAAACTTAGTCCTTGCTTATAGATGTTGTTTATATTTGTTTTTTTTCATATCTTTAAGTGCACTAGATAATCTAGTTTATAATCTTAAGCTTAACAATGAATTATGTTTTTATAATAACAGTGTTGTCACATAGATTGCACTCGTGATGCTTAAGTTGAAAGCTCAACAATCTTGTGAAACATGGGATTATTTCCAGACCTGTGGGTTGCCTATGGTGGAAATCAACCTCCAGAGTGGGTTGGTTCTCTTTCATGAAACCTACTGCAAACTTGAGTTGATGGGAAAATGGATAGGAAGAATTGCTTTGAAATGGAACCTATCCTAGAATGTGATGCACCAAATGTTACCCTAAACCTGCAACCTGCTTAACTCATAAAATCTTTTAACAAATAGACCTGAATCTCTCACAACTCAACTAAACATTGTGGTGCATAAGTATTTCCTAGAAAAGGTTGAGCCTAATGCTTGCTTGAAGGAAACCCCATTGGTTTTCATAGCTACAAACATCAAAAGCAACTACACAACCTAAGACTTGCATCAACCATGTATCTCCTTACACAAAATGTTGATTGAATGGGACAAAATAGAGGATTTAATACATAAACCACAAAAAATCATCAAAGCATTCATTCATCACAAAATACAAGAATTATCAAGAAGGAATAAGATTGCTATTTTATTCAAAAATAATGGAATGTTGTTGTTATAAAACTCAGAAGTGAATTACAATGTTGCTCATGCCCAGCTGAAAACAAAAGGCAAAGAGAAAAGGAACTAGAATAAAGAAGATAGAAGAAAGACTAAATAGAAAAGAGGTTGCATTCCTAGCTGAAAGATGGAACTGATTGTGCCTCCTTGATTTGAGCATGAATTGCTGCTCTTCTTTCTTGTTTTTATCTTCAACCTTTTAGGAGTAGACTTCATAGAAGAGCAGATGCAGTTGTTACCACAAGTAGCCAAATGATAAAAGAAGACCCGGGAAGTAATGATTATGAAAGATAAAAGAACCAATGACACATAAAATGATACTTTTAATATCAAAGCAAATGTGAGATAGTTATAGTTGTCAGCAAGATCTTAGTGGTGCAAGACGATAGAGGTTTCTTCTATGATGCACACAGTCATAATAGTGCAAAGTCATTCAAGAATAATAGATGCAGTCTTAAAGAAGATAGCTTCAAAGTTCTCCCAACCAATGAGACATTTGATGTCATCATAGTGTATCAATTACATATTATAAGGAGTCTTCAAATAGTGACAGTAAAAACACATTTCAAAGCTCTCCCAAGCAAAGACCTAGTAATCTAAGGACATTCAAAACCATTTTGGCAGAGGTTAGTATAACAATAAGCAGCCACAATTCAGTATTATGAAAGACCAAGGGCATAGAGACAATCTTCATATAGCAGCATAATAACACAATAAAGATGAGAATTGTCAAGAGCATCAGATGCTTGGTAGAAAACAGTTAGCCTACGCAATGTGCAGTCCCAAAAGATACAACAAGCATGCAGTGAGCATATTCATGAAGTTTTGAATTGGTTTAGGCATCCAAGTGGTTTGTGAATAAAGGTGACCATATTTGAAATTCAAATTCAAATCCAAACCAGTCGTTAAGGCAACCACTAATGCCAAACTTAAAATGAAAATTTGAAACTAAATCAAGGGGTTATCCAAGATGAGAATCCCACAATTTGAGGAGGTTTTTGAGGCCTATTAAGTAGTTCAACCCCTAATTTGAGGGCCTCAAAGGGTTTACTATCAGTCAGGGGCAATTTTGGGAGTGTAATTAGCTCTAAACCAGTTATTCAAGGCCCTTTTTTTAGGGAATTTCAAGTCATCTCACCCAGAAGATGCCATTTCAAATTTTCAGTCAGTTGGGAGTTGATTTTGAGGAGGAGCAACAGTCAAAATGAGTCAAAGGCAGCCAAGCATTTCAATTTTTCATATTTTGGAGCCTTTTGACTATAAGTCAAATTTCTTCCTATTCATCTCTAGTTCTCAATCTTTTATCTGTTGTAGCACCAAGTTGATTCTTTGTAATTCATTCCTTATGAGCAATTTAGTGATTTTGTAATATTTTTTCAAGACTTGTAATGCAAGCAATTCCTGATTTTTCAATAAAAAGTTGAGCTCCTTTTCAAATTATCTTGTGGTTCAACTATTTTGTGTGAATGATTTGATGAGAATATTGTGATTTTGGCTAAAAATCCTTTATTTTTGTATAGCTCCTTCAATGTTTGATTCAAGAGTAGAATGTTGTAGTGCATGTCCTTGAATGTGTTTCCATTTTTTATGAATGCAAGTTACGAGAACAACATGTGTTTTCTTTCAAACAACAAAAAATATCAAAACCTTTCATGTGAACCATTTTTGCAAGCATGTGTAATTAAATTGTGAGTTCGTTTAGCTTGATAGTTGAGTAAATTTTATGAGTTAAACAACATATCAAGTCATTTTCATCCATTGGTGCATCACCTAGTAGCAATAATTTCATTTTCAAGTGCGTCCTTCTATCTCTTTTCTAGAAAATTCATTAGTTTTAGGATATCAAATGGAGAGCCAACCCATAATTTGGAGGTTCGTCCTCACAATGAGAAACCCATAGGCTCGAGGATGTTCCCATGTTTCAAAGAATTTCTAGGCCCTCAAGCTTACCTCTCAGGTGCAAATATTTGTGACAACAAATAGCATTCATAAAAAAACATAATTAATTATAAATTTTCATGTTTTTCTTATTTCAATTAAATTCTCATTTCCAATGCTTATGTAAAACAATTACAAATTTGAATGTAGTTGTTTCTATAGAATATTTTTTAATTAGATAACATCTTGGTATTCATACAATTGCCTTGTAGTTTTTTCTAGGAAACACTCACTTAAATGTATATATAATAACTTAGTCTTATCTTTCAAATCATTTAAACTCTTTTGACTCAACACTTCTCATTATAATTTTGAGTCAACATTGATCCTCTTATTCCTATTGTAAAGTGAACAATGGATTCTAAATCCTTTTGTTGTAGAGATTTCAAACGAATATAAGTTATTGTGCAAAAGTTAGATACACTAGAAGTATGTAAAACATTGTTAAAGAGTTATCAATACAAACTTAACACGTTGTCAGCAATTCTTTCCCGTGCCAAAGTGGATGCTTGAATAAAGGTAAAGTGTTAGCAATTGTCAAGAAATGAACTTGATAGAAATGCAATGCAGAAAGAGGAAACACAAAGAACGCATGACATTATTTTCAGACGGCTTAAATCACAGACACTAAACTTTGACTTCTAGACATACAAGTGTTAAACACTCAAAGTTGACTGGCATTCTCTAAATTTAATATGTTGTTTATTGTGTGTGGTTTAAGGTTGGCCCATTATTCTAGATGTAATTGTCCTGATAAACATGCAAATATTACACCAAAAATTCACCCATTATGACTTAGCATGCAGGTAGTATATGTGCAGATACATAAGCATGCAAAAAAGGCACACTAGAATAGTTCATTGACTTGCATTTAGGTAGTAAGGAGGGTTATAAAGCTGAAAAATTCTATACTTTATTCCACCCAATTCAAATATTTTTTCTCAATGCTTTTATAGTATATCTAAAAGTCTTATATTAAAAAAGATCGTTGTTGCTAGCCAAAGGCCAAAGAATTAGTGAATTCATAATATCTATCTCAGATGGTAACACTTAATCAATGGACATAAACTAAAAAACTCAACTTTCACTGATTTTCTTTGTTATCTTTGTACAAGCCGATATACTTATAATATCCCTTTATTCATTAAAGATATGACAAAATTAGCACATAGTGGTCATAAGGTTTTGATCTTTACCGAGATCAATTTGGGGATTGGATATAGGATCAAAACTACTATAACAACTAGATTATCCAACATTCAAGCTCTATTCACATGCAAATTCATTAATGGATCAAGACATAGATGAGAAAATAAAATTCAAACGACAAAGTTGAGGTGGTCATACATACATGCAAATATAATAGAAACCCTCTCAGATATAAAGTGCATATGATTGAACAATGGTTATTCCTCTCCACTTCTTCCTTTCTATATCTACACCTCTTAGAAGCATTGTTTTGAATGCGAGATCCATTGTGGAACCCAATTATGATATCCATCATTCATAGCAAAATAGACCCCCAAAGGAAAGATGGTGGTGCAAGATTGAAACAAAGTAATGTGAATGGTCTTCCTAACTAAAAGGAAACAAGAAATATGTTGAATCTACCAATAATGGTATGCATTAACAGAGGACATTCTGTCAGCATTCTCTATAGAGGATGGACAATATTCTCTCTCAATATTCTCCATTGACATATTGAAATAGTGAGTTTGTAGAGAAATAATAAAGACTCGACTATCACCATTTAGTGGTGGATTTTTTTTTTCTAAATAGCAACATATTCCTACCTTCATAATGGTGTATACGTGCCACTTAATGGTCATTTCAATGTTGGCATTCTACACTCTAATGAGAATAGTTGATGTTGTCATTGATGGCAACCAACTAGCAACCCACCGGCAATAGGTTTCTACATACACCGGCAGACACCGGCACCGACAGGCGCTTACACCGGCATTCAGATTACATCGGCAACAAAGCATACCGGCACTCTAGCCGACATGGGATAAAGTCTTGTTTATATGAATTGTTTTGTAAATGTAATTATCTTTTGTAATCTGACATGGTATATTATAAAAGACTCATATATGTATGAGATTTTATAGATCATTTTGGAAGAAAAGGAATAAGAGAGAGAGAAAGAGAGGATAGAAGATAGTTGTTTACTAGCAGTGAAGGTTTTTGGTTATGGTATCTATCTGAGCTTAAACCGGTACTGAACCTGGCATTAGAGATGTTGTTTTGAGTAGTACATTGTATTGGATTTAATAATCCATTTTGTAGTCAGTGAGACTCTTCTTTGAGCAGTGAGCTCTAGGTTGTTGGCCTCCCTGCATGTGCATGCCCCTATTGTAAGTAGTATTTATTCATTGGCCAGTGAGTAAATATTGTGGGTCACAAATCCCACGGAGGTTTTTTCCACACTGGGTTTCCTCGTTAAAATATCTTGTGTTATGGTGTGTTTCTATGTTGTCTCTATTATTTATGTTTACTGCATTAATTCTTGTTTACCGGTACACTGTTTTGGGTGGCAAAATTATTAATAAGGTTAACTATTCTAATCACCGGTCAGACACTGATTCACACCCCCCCCTCTCAGTGTCTATGGGACTGTCATTGAATCTAACAATTGGTATCAAAGCTTGGTCCTCTATTTGCAAAAGCCTAACGGCTTGAGGAAGATTTTGAAACCCGTACAGATGGAGAACTTAAGAAAATTATTGGAAGGAGCTCTTCAAGATTTTGATGCAAAAAAAGTTGAAGAATATCAAACTTGAAGATGATCTGAGGATTGCTGAGGAATTCATTAAAGGACTTCAATAAAATATGGTTATAGCACAAAATAAGAGAAAATGTAGTACTCCTTCTCGATCGGACTTATTAGACTAATTTTATGTTGCAATCCTTTAGGGTTCCTGGTGGGGCATTACATTTGGTATCAGAGCCAGGTTTCAACACTGGGTACTCTGGGATTGTAGTGAGCCCATTCAGTTTGACCTTGTGTATAGATCTTAGTGTTTGGATTTCCCTTGCTTTATCCTTGTCATAGATCTGAATTGTTTTCTCTTTTGCAGTTTTGGTCATGGTTAGGAAAGCTAAGGGAGTTGGTCGTGTTGGTGGCCGCAATAGAGGTAGAGGTAGGGGATGGGGTCGAGGTTCAGACCACCATAGTCCTTCGCCACCACCCGCTCATGTGAGTGCGGAGCAGGATCAGTCAGTGCATCAGGAATCACCGCATGTAGAAGAGCAGGTTCCCGAAAGGGAAGCGCTGAGGCAGATGTTTCAGAAGGTTCTAGCTAGGCTAGGCCCCAGGCCTAAAGGTGAGCAGCCCATCCATGCTCAGGTTGGGGAGTCGCATCAGTACGTTTCAGAGGAGAGAGAGAGAGAGAGAGAGAGAGAGAGAGAGAGAGAGAGAGGTCTCCTAGGAGGAGGGAGGTCCCAGTTGGCCATGATTCAGCTCCCTCGAGTCACATCAAGGACCTTTTGAGAACCAACCCTCCCTTCTTTGATGGTCGAGGCACAAGTCTTGAGGCAGAGACTTGGCTGATTAGTTTGGATAGGTGTTTCGCTATGTTCCCATATAGTAGTAACACCCGAGCGAGATGTGCGATCATTCGTCTCGATGATTTTGCTTCAATATGGTGGAAGTTAGAGGAGGAGAAAATTGGTCTAAGTATCAACATCGTTTCTTGGGAGATTTTCTTAGAGAGATTCAGAGCACGGTTCCTCTCACCGCAGTGGAGGCAAACTCGGGCAGATGAGTTCTATGCATTGCGGCAGTTTGGTATGTCTATTGACCAGTTCAAGCATAGATTCTATGAGCTAAAACAGTATGTCGGGATTGGCAACGATGAGGCTATGCTCGTACAACATTTCTTGAGAGGTCTTAACGACCGCATTAGTGGAGGGGTTAGAGTTTTGAGCCAGCTTCAGTGGAGATAGCAGTGGTGAAAACTAGATTGGTTGAGCAGAACCTCATCTATGTGCATGGTGGATAGTTGGGAGTTCAGATAGGGAGTGTTCCTTTCAGTGGGAACAGAGCTCGTGGGAATCAGTCCCAGTCAGCGGCACCGTTCAGGACTCCTCAGGCACCCCCTAAGGGTGGACAGCAGTAGCAGCAACAGCAACCGCAGTAGCAGAAACTGAAACAGTCTCAGGGCCAGCAGGGTGGCAACCCTCATCATAGAAGGAACAGGAACTGGCAGAGGAGCAAACAGGGTTTTCCAGGACAGTCTTCTCAGAGTGCATCTCAGACCCCTAGCAGGGGAAGCTTTCAGCAGTCTAGTGGGCCGACTGGAGGTAGAGGACCAGGTACAGGAGCTTGCTACTCTTGTGGGTAGTTTGGTCATATAGCCGCATAGTGTCCTCAGCATTCCCACCAGACAGGGAGTCAGAGGCCAGCTGCATCAGAGCCTACAATAGGGGATGTTGGTAGATCCCACCGAGTGTTTGCAGCGGTTGATGACCGCTAGGCTGAGCATCAAGGGACAGTTATTGAGGTCGCAGGTGTGTTGTGTGATATCCCTATCTCGGTGCTTTTTGACTCTGGTGCATCGGATTCTTTTATTTCTTCATCCATTGTGGAGCGGTGTGGACTCACATCTACTAAGTAGGCAGATAGGTGGCAAGTAGAGTTGGCTACCGGGGTGCGCGTGTTCGTAGATGCCTTTGTTCCTAGTTGTGAGTTGGATCTAGGTCCCTTTGTGACTTCTGTTGACCTTCGAGTCATTCCTTTGGGATCCTATGGAGTAGTGTTGGGGATGGATTGGTTATCATCTCACAGTGCTCGTGTGGACTGTCGTCAGAAGATAGTAGAGTGTTTAGATGACCATGGTAGGAAAGTGGGGATCGTTGGAGTTCAGAGATCGATATCCTTACGTATGATATCCGCTATGCAACTTAAGCGATGTATGCGTAGAGGATGTTAGCTTTTTGCAGTAACTCTTGAGGATATGGATAAGGGAGAGAGTTGAGAAATCGCTCTTGATGGTCACCCTATTCTTCGAGAGTTTGTTGATGTGTTTCCGTTGGAGATTCCTGGTATGCCTCCGAAGTGAGACATAAACTTTCGCATTGACTTGGTTCCTGGTGCAGAACCTATTTCGAGAGCTCCATATTGGATGACTACTCAGGAGCTGAGTGAGTTGAAGTTGCAGATGGAGGAATTGTTGGCCAAGGGATTCATTCATCCTAGTGTCTCTCCTTGGGGTGCGCCTGTTATCTTCGTAAAGAAGAAGGATGGTTCTCTTCGGTTATGCATTGATTACCGACAGTTGAATAAGGTAACCATCCGGAATCGATATCCATTGCCTCGTATAGATGATCTTTTCGATCAGGTGAAGGGAGCCAAGGTGTTCTCTAAGATTGATCTGAAATCTGGGTACCATTAATTGCGCATTCATGATGCAAACATTCATAAGACAACATTTGGCACTCATTATGGTCACTATGAGTTCATAGTAGTGCCATTTGGGTTGACAAACGCGCCTTCAGTTTTCATGTGCCTCATGAATGGGGTTTTTCGCACATACCTGGATCATTTTGTTCTTGTGTTCTTGGATGATATATTGATTTATTCTAGATCTATTGAAGAGCATGAGGGTCACCTATGACAAGTTTTGCAGTGCTTGAGGGAGAACCAGCTTTATGCCAATTTGGTGAAGTGTGATTTCTTCCAAACTGAGGTGAACTATCTTGGTCATGTGGTTTCAGGAGAGGGTGTATCTGTGGATCCTTCAAAGATCCAAGCCATAGTGGATTGGCCAGCACCGACCAATGTTTCAGAGGTTCGAAGCTTTATGGGTTTGGCCGGATATTACCGTCGCTTTGTTCAGGATTTTTCCCAAATAGGTCACCCGATTACTTCTCTTCAGAGGAAAGGGAAGAAGTTTGTTTGGTCAGAGAAGTGTGAGTCAGCGTTTCGTGCCTTGAAGGAACTCCTTGTCAGTGCTTCAATTTTGGCAGTCCCTGATCCATCCAGAGATTTTATGGTATGCATAGATGCCTCTTTAGAAGGTATAGGTGTAGTGCTTATGCAAGATGGACGTGTGGTTGCCTATGAGTCTCGCAAACTCAAGGACCATGAGTTGAACTATCCAGTTCATGATTTGGAGTTGGCAGCTGTAGTGCATGCTTTAGTTAGATGGCGTCACTTTCTGTTAGGGTGTCGGTTTGAGCTGCATAGTGATCACCGCAGTTTGCAGTATATCTTCACGTAGCCGAACTTGAATGCTCGACAGCGAAGGTGGATGGAATTCCTCTGCGAGTATGATTTTGAGGTTTGATATATTCAGGGGAAGGAGAATGTAGTGGCTGATGCTTTGAGTCGTAGGCGGCATGAAGTTTCAGCATTGTCCCTTGGAGTGGACTTGAGACAGAGAATTCTTGGAGTTCTTCCTCAAGACTCTTGGTATCAGGATGTTAGAGCCATATTGGAGTCCGGAGGGCCTTTAGAGGGTAGATTTTCTGGGCATAGTCTAGAGGCGGATGGCCTTCTACATCATCTTGGCCGGATCTACGTACCTCCTTTGGAGGGTCTTCGCACTTTGATCATGACTGAGGCCCATCGTGCACCTTATTCAGCACATCCAGGTATCAAGAAGATGCACGCAGTTCTTAGACAGATTTATCATTGGGCTGGCATGAAACGTGATATTGCCGATTTTGTGTCGAAGTGTTTGGAATGTCAGCGAGTGAAGGCGGAGCATCAGCACCCGGCAGGGCTTTTACAGCCTAATATAGTACTGGATTGGAAATGGGACATCATTTCCATGGATTTCATTGTTGGGTTGCCTGTTTCTTCACGTCGTCATGATGCCATCACGGTCATTGTTGACAGGTTGACAAAGGTTGCTCATTTTGTTCCTATCCGAGCTTCCTATACAGTAGCACTGGTGGCTCGTGTCTTCTTGGAAGATGTGGTGAGATTGCATGGGATTCCGAGGCAGATAATCTCTGATAGAGATCTGGTCTTTACCTTAGCATTGTGGACCTCACTTCAGCATGCTTTGGGGACTCAGTTGAACTTTAGTTCAGCTTATCACCCAGAGGCAGATGGTCAGACTAAGCGTGTGAATCAGGTTTTAGAGGACATGCTTCACATGTATGTTATGGACCAACAGTCGTGTTGGGAGGATTATAGGTTCCTGGCGGGGCATTACAGAAAATAACTTCATGAGAAGATGCAGAATGATGATGATGATGAAAAAAGAAACTCTTAGAGACATTGAAAATAAGTTAAGACAAGAGGACACTAATATGAAGAATGAAATGAAAGATATGACTATGAGGTTATGTAAGGATATTGAAGATAGGAAGAAGAATGAAGAAGACTTGACTAAGAGACTTAATGATGCAGGAAATGAAAATCTGAGACTTGGTCATGAAAATGATATTTTAAAGACAGATCTGATTCACATGCAACATGATAAGGAGGAACTTACAAGACAAGTTGGAATTTTGGAAAATGAGTTGGTTACTACAAATGAACACAAAGACAAATTAAAGAAGAGTTCAGAAAGACTTGATGACATGCTTAAAAGACAGAAACTTGATGGAGATATAAATGGACTTGGATTTGAACATGGAGAAAGTTTCTGCACTGCAAATAATCAAGATCAGAACAAACCGGTAAGATAACCTAATGCTTATAATTTAATGGGAAATGTTTCAATTGCAACAAATATGGTCATAGAGTAAATCAGTGTAGATTTAAAAATAATCATAATACAAACTTGTTCCAAATGCAACAAGTTGGTCATAATTCAAAAAATTGCAGAATGAATGTGAAATGCTATGTTTGTGGTAGATTTGGGCATTTATCTAATCAATGCAGATCACAAACCGATCAAGGATATGGAAAAGCTATTCAGAGGAATAATGTAACCTGTTATGCATGTATCAAGATTGGACATATTGCAAAATTTTGTAGAAGCAAGACTATATCGGCAAACAAGAAAGGATCTATTTTGAAGGGCAAAGAAAAGGTAGATGAAGTAGAGCAAGAATTTTCAAAACAATGGATTAAGAAGAGTGATCAGAAAGTTGATGAATCTATCTCTGCACCGGTAGAACAGAGTAACCTTCCACCGATAGGAGATTCTTCATCCAATTGAGGAATAATCCTTAGGGGTTATTGCAGCAAGTTGAAAATCATGCATTCTACCCTCGGTTGATGGTGAGAAGATACCATTCTTTTTTATCGACAGGTGTGTTAAGTTTTCACTTAACCGACAAGCATTTAATGCGATTGTTGAAAGATATTTCATTATATAACATCAGAGATCCCTCATTTTTTACTCACCAAGCATTCAAACATCAGAGAGCGTGAAACTGAGCAAGGGCATTCTAAGGTAGAGTTGCGAAGTGATCTTCAAGCATTCAAAGAATTTTGGTTCAGAGGTATTTATGTTTTGAAATGGCAACCTCATCTTTTGTTCCTGAGTTTATTGCAAAACCTATCATTGTGGAAAACATCAAACGCTCTAGACTCGTGTTTAATATTATCCCCGAGATTGCAAAGCAGGATGATTCTGTCGGAGCTTTTTCAAAAATTTTGAAGGGTGTAGCATTTCCAGAAGACCCTAGAATCTACATGCATTGCAACATAGAAAACCTAGGGGCTGGGGATTTAAAGAAAAAATTTAATGAGGTTATTACCAATGGAAATGGTGCAATTAAACCTGAACATAAGATTGTGGAAGACTTAGGTTTTGTAGAGATTTTGAACATTCCTAAATTTCCAAAGGAAGTTGTAAGACTTGTATTAAGCAGAGTCCATGGAGAGTTCATATGGTTAGATTCAATTTGCAAAATAACCAAGGAAGCCATTAAGGCAGTTACTGGTTTACCTTCAACCGGTAGTAGGCCTGATAAAACCAAGAAAATACCTAACAAGGGAGTTATGGAGTTAACCGGAGCCACATCTGATAACAGGTCACTTAGAGTGAATGATGTTAAGGATATAAATGTGAAATATGTGAGTATGGTACTAGGATATAAAGCAACACATGCAAATAGACTGAATTATGTTTCTAGCCTTTGTATTCACAATGCATATGAGATGGTGAACAATAATGCTAAGATTGATGTATGTGAATGGCTTAAAGATGAATTGATTGATAACTTAAAGAAGATTAAGGGAGACAAGAAAGGTACTTTCCGTTTTGGAAACCTAGTAGTATGCTTGATACTATACTTTACCAAAGAGATACCCGACATAGATCACAAAGATTTTGGTTATGACATCCCGATAGGAAGATAGATACAGGAAGCTTTCACCGGTATGGGCACTAACTGTGATAAGAACATTACAGACTACTTCAAAATATTTCAAACAAAGATGAGAGCAAGAGAGAGACTACCGCAGAGCATAATTGATAAGTATGACAAGAAAAAAAAATTTGTCATTAAGTGAGATGAAACTTGGATGGAAGCAGTAAGCCCTAGAACTATTTGGGTTACTGAGATGGGTTATGAGGTAGACCTATATGTTCTGGAGACATATGCTAAAGCTCTACTTGATGCACCAAGGGAGCCATCTGAGAAATTCTTTAGTAGTGTAGAAACCATTGAGAGTAATGTATCTATGCAAAAGAGGACAGAAAGAATAAATTTTTTTATCAGAGATGCCTCCAAGAAGGTACAAGAAATCAAAGAAAGTGTCATGAATATCAGTGGTATATCAGCAAGTAAGCTTGAAGAACTACAACTTGAAGCACATGTTTCATCGATTGTAACATCTTTTGATACTGACAGTGGCAAGGCCGTTGAGTTTAAGAGAGTGGAAAGGAAAAGAAAAACCCCACCGGTACCATCTCCTTCACCTAAGAAAACAAGGACACTAAGGAAAAAGCAACAAGCAGTTAGGGAACCACAGAAGAAGCTTACTCCAAAGAAGAAACAGACATCGGTTACCCCCACACTAGATGATCTACTGAATGAGATTACACAAGAAGGTAATCTGGTAAATGTAAATAAATGGTATAATTCTTTTAAAGATTCTAACAAACAAACCATTGAAGAAAGCATTATCCTACACTTGGATATATACAAGAAATTTTTGATAGAAGTGATTGATGAGTTACCTAACGATTTATACTTGAGATTAGAAGCTAAAAGGCTATCTATGATGGAACTGGACAAGAAGTTGAAAGTTGAAGCACTCTTGGTTGCACATCCGGTAAATTCTAGAGAAGAGATAGATGAGCTTATATCTGAAGCTAACCAACCAGTATTTGTTAGTGGACACTAGCAAGTGAGCCTGATGGCTAGAAGGGTTAAGGAAATTGTAGATGAGACTACAGATAAATGGGATATATTTTTTGTTGAGAAGGAAAAGCAAGAGGAAAGAAACAGACCGAAAGTGGAGAAGACATTCAAGGTATATCAGAAAGACAAGGGAAAAGGTAAAATAGGTGGTGTACCTTCTATAAAAATAATAGATAACATCCCTCCACCGGCTCAAGACACCCCTCCTTTAACCTCAACATCATCAGTTCATACAGCTAATCCACTGGATATAGCTACTGAAAGTATAACTCATGATGATACTAACCCGGAGTCTGAGATACTTTTTACAATGAATGTGGACACACAGAATATAAACATTGTGGTGGACAAAGAGACTGTAGAGGTTAAGGCAAATAGTGTTGAGGACAACAAGATTTCAGAGAAACCGACACAAACTATTGAATCTCAGGAAACTGAGATACCGGTTCAAGCAGAGCAATCAGAGACTGAGAAACCAATAGAGGACAAGACAATTAGCACAAGGCCACCGGAATATGAGAAACCGATAGTGGTACAAATAGAGAAACAATATGAGGCAAAGATTCATGTTGAGTCTGAGAAACTGGCAGTTGTAGAGGAACTTAATCAAACTAAGAAACCATTAAAGGTAGAGGTACAGACACAAATAGATCCACTGGAAGAAAATATAAGTAAAGTGGATGCATCTGATGGAAATAAAGAGGATGTAGTGAAGGTAATTGGTCAAACATCTGTTGAGAAGAAACCTATAGCAAAACCGAGCACATCTACAAGTGTATTCAGACCCACTAACATCATAGAGGTTCTATTGGAATCCATTAAAATGATAATTGATTGCAATGCCTTAGCATTTAAGGCAATTGATAACACCTTACCTATTTTGAAGATGATTGCCCCTAATTGTAAGATAGATCACATTAATGATTCTTTAGGGAAATTGGACACATTGTCCAAATTCATTGTTGATAATGTAATAACCATAGATAAGGTGAATGAGGATACCATTAAGGAGAGAGTTGACAAAGAGAAAAACACATTCTTTGAGAACACCATAAAGAAATGTACCGATCACTTGGATACACTTTTACCGGTACTTAATTCTACAATTTTGGAGTATAAGGAGTTATATAGAGAAGCATGTAAACCTCACTGTTTAACAGAGGACATTGATGAGGAGATCAAAAAGACACAAAAGGAAATTGATGACATTACGGATAATATAATAGGGTCATCTGGACTTATATCAGTTTTTGAGCAGGAAATGGCAGTTTTTGAGGAGAAGTTGGAGAAACTTGAGAAAGAGAAGGCAAGGATAAGGTCCAATGCTCGGGAACTCAAAAGTAAACTTGGTTCAAAATTGGACAATCTTATTACTCAGAGAGTTGAATTATCTAAGGCAACAGTTCAAGGAGAGCGATCACCAGAGTAGCAAATGCACTATCTCACCGGTATGATCCAGCAGACTGAGGCAACTCTAAATGATAGCAACAAGTTTATGCAGAGTTTAAACCTAGTTTTGGCGGACATCTTTCAGATAGTAACCAACCGGTTACAGACCTTGAGGTAGCATTTTTGTACACTTTTGATTATTTATGACATCCTTTGTCATCGATGTCAAAGGGGGAGTAGTGGTGAGAAAAATGCATGTACAGAGGAGATCACTTGCTCAGGGGGAGCACATCTTTTTGGATTTCAGTTTTGGGATAACAGTTTTGGATTTTTCTCATGGGTGTTTCCATCAATGCCAAAGGGGGAGATTGTTGGCATTCTACACTCTAATGAGAATAGTTGATGTTGTCATTGATGGCAACCAACTGGCAACCCACCGACAATAGGTTTCTACATGCACCAGCATCACAACTTCATACACCAGCAGACATTGGCACCGACAGGCACTTACATCGGCATTCAGATTACATTGGCAACAAAGCATACCGACACTCCAACCGACATGGGATAAAGTTTTGTTTATATGAATTGTTCTGTAAATGTAATTATCTTTTGTAAGCTAACATGGTATATTGTAAAAGACTCATATATGTATGAGATCTTATAAATCATTTTGGAAGAAAAGGAATAAGAGGGAGAGAGAGAGAGAGAGAGAGAGAGAGAGAGAGAGAGAGAGAGAGAGAGAGAGAGAGAGAGAGAGAGAGAGAGAGAGAGAGAGAGAGAGAGAGAGAGAAGATAGTTGTTTAGTAGCAGTGAAGGTTTTTGGTTATGGTATCTATCTGAGCTTAAACCGGTACTGAACCTGGCATTAGAGATGCTATTTTGAGCAGTACATTGTATTGGATTTAATAATCCATTTTGTAGTCAGTGAGACTCTTTTTTGAGCAATGAGCTCTAGGCTGTTGGCCTCCCTACATGTGCAGGCCCCTATTGTAATAGTATTTATTCATTGGCCAGTGAGTAAATATTGTGGGTAACAAATCCCACTGAGTTTTTTCCCACACCGGGTTTCCTCGTTAAAATATCTTATGTTATGGTGTGTTTCTATGTTGTCTCTATTATTTATGTTTACTGCATTAATTCTTATTTACCGGTACATTGTTTTGGGTGGCAAAATTATTAATAAGGTTAAATATTCTAATCACTGGTCAGACACTGATTCACCCTCCCCCACCCTTTCAGTGTCTGTGGGACTGTCATTGAATCTAACATTCAAAACCAAGCTTGTATCACCTTTGGTATTTGGGGTTTGATGGCTTATGATACCAAAGTTCGCGACCAACTAAATCTCTCTTTTGAATTTGGTTTATTAACATTTGATATCCATACGTTTCACATTAAGAGTAACTTCTGAGTGGAGGTATTACAACACATTGCCATGAATAACATTTGATGGAAACAATACATTGCAACCCTATTCGATAATATAAATTTGGCACCATTCATTATAACATTGTAAGTGTCGTGTGATTATTATCACTTGCAATATTACAATAGATGTTTTTAATGAAATAATCGACCTTCAAGTTGTTATGAGGTACAAGAAAAATAATCAATGGTAATTAAATAAATAAGTTATTAATAAACAATTGATTTTATAAATAGTTGGGATGTGACAAAAACCGATAAAGGAAACAAACTTGCATTTTCATTCATTTTCTCATTTGAAAAGTCTCCCTCAAAGATTTAACAAATGGATGGATTTGGTTGTCATTGGATTACTTGGGATTGGAATGAGAATTTGCAAAGGATTGGATATGTGTTTGCATTACAAATAGTGGATTGACTTTTAAGCTATTTGGAGAAAAGTGAATGAAAACTAGTATTTTTTTAGTCTAAACTTGAAGTAATTTTCCCTTGTTTATCTATTGTATTTTTTTAAATGTTTTTTATACTCGCCCATATGGAAGCATATGACCTCTATTTTAGATTCAATTTCATGTATTTTGAATAATGAAAATTGATTTTATAAACTAATATTTCATTCAAAATATATTTTGTGAGTAATATCCTAGGTGTGTGGCTTGGAGCATTATAACTACTCTTAGTTTATTTTAAATCATTACATGATATCTCTTATTCTTAAAGTTATATCTTGCTATTTTACAAACATTAACAAGGAATTTGCATTGCACAGACATATAGGACATCCTACATGTTTAAGAGTGTTGTACTCAATTTTTTATCTATTTATTCTAGATTAGTATTCTTACATGGTTTGACAACAAGGTGAGTTGAAAGCAACACTACGAATCAACAAATACCAAAAACTAGTTTTTATGTAAGAAAAAAAATGAGTACAACAAGATGAATCACAAGCAACACTACTTGGGCCTAGCTCAATTGGTGAGAGCTTCTATTGGTAAAGCACGAGGTCACAAGATCTAGTCTCCTACCAACCCATATGGTATCAGAGGACGTGTTGCACTAGTGTCACTGATCACGTTAAAAAGTTTACTTGACACACTACAGTTTATAAGGGATGCTATGACCAGCCTTAAACAACACACACGAAGCTTTGACTACTTAAGTGGTTCTGGACCCATTCCTTCCCCTAACAGTTCATTCCCTTCCGTTTTTTTGTTCAGAAAAAAATTGTCGTTAACCTTTTGAATTTGAACATTGTTCCCGCAATGATCGTCGTTAACATTTTGAATTCTGAATTTGAATACTATTCATATCTGTTTCATTGCATAGATAGAAACTCTCGTCTACCTCGCAGCTGTCATGGAATACCTCGTTGCTGAGATATTTTCACGACCCCTGCTTTATGCAACAGAAAGAAGACATGGAAGTCCTCACAACGCAATCGATGCAGCCAAAAAACTTCCATTTCAGTTTTATTTGCCAATGTACTCTCTGCCTGTGCCAAAATGGGAGCTTTGAAACAGGGTATGGGCATCCATTAAAGCAGAATGTAAGGACATCCATTAAAGCAGGACTTAAGGGTAATCATTATCATATGCTACAATTGGAAATGCTCTGTTTGACATGTTTGCAAAATGTGGAAGTATAGACAAGGAAGGCATATGAAGTGTTTGATTGAAAACCTCAAAGAAACGTGGTCTCATAGAATGCTATGGTTGCAAGATATGCACGAAACACGTTTGTTGGAAAGGATTTAGAAACTTACAACCAAATGTGATTGGCGGGTATAAAGCCAGACTTTGTGACATTTTCCAGCCTGTGGAAAAATGAGAGCTTCAAAACAGGGTATGGACATCCATCACTCGCAGAGATGATGTAGCTGCAACTGCCATGGTAGACATATGAAAAATGTGTAAGCTTAGACAAGGCACACGAACTGATTGACAAAATGCCTCAAAGAAACGTGGTCTCATTTGAACGCCCTCGATTGCATGGTATTAACAAAATGCAATTTGAGGTATCTTCACGGACTGCCAAAGTATCCAAAGATGGTCTGTAAAAACACACCAAATATTTGAAAACCTTAAAATCTATACAATTTTATTTGGATGGTCACCAAATGTTAATAAGTTTAATTATCTTGGAGAAAAACTATTAATTTTTTAATTTATGATTTATGTACCTACAACCTTCTTTTCATATAATCTTGTTTTAAATTATCATTTTCTTGAGTTTTTTTTTTGGCATTCTTTGCATGTGTGTCCTTCATTTTGTCACGATTCTTTCTTATTGAGCTTGCAAAATTATATCCTCTAATGCATTTCAAGAATGATACTTTGTCATTATTAAGTGCTTATACATATGAAAGATTTGATATGCTAATATCTAATGAGATTGTAGTATTCACGTGCACATTTACAAAACTTCCATGTTTCCACATTTTCCTAGTACTAAATAATTTTGTGAGGTTATGCACACTATAGGAATTCTGAACATTTAAGAATCCTAACAATTTTGTCACTTGCTTATAGTCTCCCACATTTTACACTTCTATGACATCTTCATATTATAAACTTTTATAATGTTTAAGTATTCAATGAGACTACTTATTGTCTACCATTGTCATGGCCCATAGTAGCATAAGATCACTACATGAAAACTAACTCCTTTATAGCCCTTATATATGAATTCACTCAAAGCATAAGAGATGAAGCATGAATTTAAGGGAGTATCTCTTCGATTTAACATCATCTCTTCCTTCAAAGATATATCAAATATAGATTATCTTGGACATTTAAATATGGAATACTTCTTGTAAAGTATATATTTAGATAATACAAAAACCCATGCAAGATGTATTATTAATAGTGGGTAGTCTAAGTTGTTGATTTCCCTACATCTATACAGTACCTTGAATTAGTTAAATTGCTTGTGTAAAGAATTATGACCCCAATCTAAAAAAAAATTATTGATCTTGCTAATCAAGTGTTCCTAGATATCATGCAAGAGTGGATTGAGGAGACATTTCAAATTTCTCATCATGCAAAGTATAATGCACTAACTATTGTTGAAGGCAACTAGACTTAACTTGGATCCTAACCTATGATTAAGGTTGCCTAAGGTGCCAATCAAGAGTAATTTATAAACATAAATCAACAATTTTTAATCCATTTTAAATATACTAGTAGGGAATCAAAATGCTATAAATCTTTAACCTTGGATGTTCAAATTTGTGACTATCATCCTTGAAAATAAAGAAATAAATGATTAGGAAAACCTAATCAATGACACCTTACATAAGAAATTGTTAAAAGTTCAAGATGCCAAAATTTCTATATGACATCATAATCGGTTTATCTTATAGCAATGAAAGCTACTTACTTTGGACTAGTCAAAGTTGGAATGATTGTCCTTGGGGAAAAAAGGTTTATGAATCCTATCCTTAATTATGCAAGACAAAAACATTTTAAAAGAGGATAAAAATGTTATGTTCTATTTGATCAACTTGATAGAGAAAATGTTATCTCCTTATTTAGCACCCCTCCATTGAAACGTAGGGACACATAATGAAGTCAAATTGAGAGGGCCAAAGCCTTCTTGGTGGAATGACCACTTATGTCCTTAAGGTTATATTTGTCCTTATCCACGTGCCTACCTCATTAGGCACTCAACTCTAAGGAGTCAAAATTACTTACAAATCCATTACAAATCCATTGCCAAGATACGACCTTTCACTGACATTTAATTATCAAATACTTGACTAGGCCTACACATACTTTAGAGTTTTTTGGCATGTGTAGTCCTTGCTTACTATTCATTTTAGAGAATGAAGGCCAAGTTTGATGTGCTAAAAATTTGGGGAACTCATGGCTATCCATTTAGCTCATCAAATAATTAGAAACATACATCATATATTAAATAGCCATTGAGCACCCATAGGCATTTCTTCTTATGAATTGTCTTAACTCTAGCAAGCTATTAGATCTTTGATTTAATGACTTATAGGATGTTAAGTACAATACCGCCTCCTTATACTCTTTTCCATTAATGATCCATCCAAACACAAAGTGGGCCCACTTGAAATGCCATGTCACAACTCAGGTATCTTGTTATTTCATGGAGCGTGTAGAAACTTGACGATTTCTCAAAGGAATCAATTAAAATGCATGTCATTGTTTAAAGGGCCCCACTATATTGTTGTAATTAAATGGTTAGCCTAACATATACAATAGATAGCATAATTAATCCAAACAAAATAACTATACCAATGGCAAGAGTAATTGCAGGCACCCCTCTCCCATTTCTTGCTACTCAAGCATCTTTCCATTTACTTGAAGTGTTCCTCACCTTTTATTTTTTACTCGTGCTCCACCTCCTCCTCCAACTTTTCATATCATATATATGTTGATTTTATGGAAATAATTCAATTAAATGTTTGCCTTATCATCATATCAACCTTTGATGGATACCTTAGTAGCATATAAAAGTAGTGATCTATATTGCACCCTATGCATACAATTTTACGAAGCCAATTGTCATAGTCTATGATGACAAGTTCACAAAATATAAAACAAAAGGTAAAGAAGTTTCTAGAAACTAAAAATAGAACCTTGTTCCTTCAATATTAGTTCAAGCATGACACCATGCACATTATAGTGTAAGCCTATTTGTGAGATCACTTCAATTAGCACCATCAATAATCTCCATAAAAATATCCTCAATGTTTAAAATCATAGAAACAATTGATATCTCTCACAGTAATTTCCCTTGCAACAATTGTGGAGATTAATTTCATTGTAGTGTAGCAATCAAAACATACTCAAAAGTTCTTCACAACTCTAATAGTCGTTCTCAAAGGGCATGTCTAACAAACCAAAAGAAATTGCCAACTTTTCACTATCATGGCAAGGAAATAATTATTTTCCCTCCTTTTCCACATCATTGAGAAAATGTCTTGAATCTAGAAAATACTCTACTACCTTCATCTCCCAAGCCAATTTCTCCAACTTTGCATAGATCTCCTGTCTAGATATGATTTTTCTCCTATACAAAATGCATGTGGTATTTCATGGTCTTCAATCCAACTACATAGATAGGGATCTCTTTAATTATTTTATCTTTCATTACACTCCTTATCATTTGAACCTCACACCATTTACCCATTTTTGCACAGATGTTTGAGAGTGGTGCATCATTTTTAGTAACATCATTGTAAATATTCTTAAGGTTGTGGTCTCATGGAGGGGCTTCAAGAACTATTTCTATGGAGGAGGGGATTCCGTGAGGCCAGAAAAATGCTATAAAAGTAATTAGAATCTTTTCTTGATAAATAGCTACTTAAGTTTGTAATTTTAAGTGGGTGCATTTGGGGTAGGGTTAGAAATTGTCCCCACTAGCTTGAGAATTTTTTTGCCACTTGTCAATCATTTAGAGTTTTTAGATTCCCAACAATTAATTTTTTTATTATTGTATATCTATATACTCTATTCAATTTAATAAGAAAAATAACAAAATTCATAAGACCACCAACTTTTTTAAATTTTGGAACTTAAACTTTTAAGTTGAACTACAAAATTTATGACACCACTAACTTTAATACACTCATTGAAATCTTATAAGAAACCCCCTCCATAAGATTGTGACCTTAGCCTATATTTATATGTTATTTGTCGACACCGAGAAAACACAATCAATCAACCACTATATATTTAACTAACATCTTAATGATAAAGTTTAGAGTGCCCTCAAAATAACCAACACATACTACCATATCAACTATGCACACATAATAATCAGTTGTGTGTAATGCAAAAAGAGTTACTCATGATTGAAGTATGTACAAACCTCATCCACTAAACATGAAACAAAATTTATAATGTTAGTAGTGCTTCACTAGTTCGAAGATTTTGAAGGCATTCTTGCAAAAATCATTTTTGTGCATATCCTACAATTACCGCGTTCCATGAGATCACATTTCTTTGAGACATTTTGTCAAACAGTTCACGCGCCTTGTCTATGTTGTTGGAGTTATCTTTTATTAGCTAATAATTATTTATTTAATTATTAGTCTATTATACCCCATGCTTAAGCTAAACTTAGAAATCTTATAATTCTTTAGGGTTTTCTCTTTTAGGGTTTCGAGTATCCTTTATAAGGATTCTCTCTTTGTATTTTCATCACAATTGTAATTATTGAATTGCATTCTTGTTGCACAATCAATATGAGTCCTCTTTTCTGGATCTCTGAATTCTGGTCTCCCTAGCTATTTTGCTTCTCTCTTTCTGTGACAGATTTGCCTGCAGGTGATCTTTGGGAGTTATAGAGTTGATTTTTCCTCAACTCCAATATGGTATCAGAGCTCCAGATCTGCATGACCCTGTTCTCTTCGCGAGATTTTTTGGGCCTTGTTCTTCAGATTTGAGTATTTGGGGGTTTTGTACAGCTATTTTTTTTTCATTTATGGGGGTAGCTGATTTTTTGGCACATTTTGGTGCCAAAACGACCTCAAAGATGGATTCTGAAGGCTAATTCCATGAATTTTGATATATAATTTGCCTATTTTCGATGATAGGGGCATCTAGGGCATGATTTTTTATTGGCACATTTTTCGAGGCACGAAATCCATACGGTTGTACTTGCAAATGCGTCAAAAAAAATTTGTTAAAAAAAAACCTTCTTTATGCCCTACGAGAGGGGTTTTTTTTCTTTTGGTCGTAACTTGGTCATACGGAGGTGCTTTTTCAAAAACCTTATATTGTCGGAAAGCTCTTTCCGAGCTCTATCCAAATTTGGAGGTTTGAAGTTTTGATTTTGATTTTTTGATGGTGTTTTATGCTGTCAAAGCTAGAGGTTCCTTTTTTGCACTCCAAGAGACATCACTTGAGCATCTGAACTCCGTTTTTTGAACACTTTATATTGTTGGAAAGCTTGTTCTGTGTACTTTCCAGTCATATGAGTGTTCTTTCTAGATTCTTCTCTAGGTATATTTATTCAGTTTTTTGCTTTTTAGCACTCTGGTGAATATCTTGGATGTTTCATGTCCTGGGATCTCTTTCTTTGAGTAGGATGTCTCATATTTGACTGTTCTTTATGTTTCCAGTTTTCTGTCTCTTCTTATCATTGTAGCATTTTATTTATTCAGACACGTTGAGATAAAGTTTCATCATGCATTGTATACTTGGGATCTTGCACGTCTTGTGCCTTATTGTACATGTACTACTTATAAAGTGTCATGAGGGGGTTGATGTTTGTCTTTTGTTTGACATCTACCTTTGTCAAGTGAGTGTTCCTTCCATGACATTAGCCTCATGATGTGTGTCAAGTGAGTGTTTCGTCCATGACACTGTGTACTTTCTCTGCACCTTTGTTGTTCCTGGTTCTTTGTCATGCAGTTTTTGTTGGCCTTTTTTTTTAGTGTACCTGTCCCTCTCCCTTTTTAGCATTATGAGGAGTTTTGTCTTGTTGTTCTAATACTTCCTTGGTTCAATTGATCATCTCTTCAGGATTTGGTGTTTTATGCCATCTGTATCTTCGAGTTCAATTGTTTGCCTTTGTTTGCCATCTGATTCAAGTAGTGCCATTTGAGGATACTGATGCAGATTACAATCTTCTCTACCTGGTCATGTTCTATTTCAGTGGAGGTTCTTCAGATCAGCAGTTACTCTTCGATAGTGTTTGCAACTATTTCATGCTTTAGTGGTGTTCTTCATTCTCTTCTTTTTGTTCCTATCTTCTGGAACTCTCTTGTTTGGAGGCTTCATAGTCCTTCACTTGAGCTTTCATCTCTTCTTGGAGAGGAGTTTCGTTCCCACAAGGTTTTCTCCTTTTTCTCCACTTTACAGAGATTTTATTGTACTTAGGTACCTCTTCGGGCCTAGTTGTCAGGACCCATTGTTGCTTTCTTGCATTTTTTTACATGTTTTTTTAGTCCTTAGTTATTTTTTAGCTACTCTCTAAGTTCATCTTAAGGGGGTGTGAGATTTTGCTAAGATCAAGAGCTCAATGAAAAGTACAATAGAGAGACAAAATATAGGATGAGAATAAATTGTATTCTCATCGATAGATAAATGATCAATTGTTCAATTACATACAATGTAGATGAGCCTGCTTATATAGGCAAGGCTAGGGATATGTGAGCACACAAACATGACATGTGGTTCAATAAGAAACAAGGGTAGGTAGGAAATAGGTGTGTGTAGGTAGGAGAAACAATATAATAGTCGACATGAGGTGGATCACCCACTGAATGTGGAGTGTAACAACAAGATCAACACCATAAAAGGTGGAAATTCTTCTACACACACCATCCCAATGTGGCACAAACACCCAAGTGTCTCATACCCAAACTACTATGAAATGCATTTCCTAAGTAAACTTAAGTAAAGTGTAATAATATCCATGATGAATAATTATTTACACCAACACCCCCCCTTAAGTGCAACTAAGAGGAATGCACTTAAGTCGACAATGCAACTAAGCAATGCAAGATGGGTCCCGGCTACTAGGCCATGTTAAGTATCCATGTACAAATGCAAATACATGAAAACCAATGCAATGAAATCTCTCACAAACTGGGGAAAGAGAGAAAAACCCAATGGGAAAAAACCCTCCCCCAAAAGAGAGATGAAAAACATACAAGAGAACTCTCATAGAAGAATGTGAGGAACAAAACCCCATGTGAGGAAAAGGCCCCCCCATATGAGAGAAGAAGAGAAGCTAGGAAGCCCCCCCAATGTGGAATTTGCACCAATGATAGAAGCTCGATGTATGAAGAAATTGCTCCACGAATGTCGAACAACATTCCTCCCCTTAGGAAGAAACAAAACCAAAGGTGTATCCATGAAGTCTCCCCAATCATGAAGGGAAGATGTATGAAGAAAACTCATGAAGAAAGGAATCTCTGAAAAATGCTTGAGTGTCCCCATGTCGATGCTGAAAGATAACCCCTCCAAAGGTGGTAAACTGTGCCACGCTGCTGAAAAAGGCACTCCAAGATCTAGTGGAGATGGATGTAGAACATGTCCCAAAGACTCACATGTCTCCTCAAAAAATAAAGAGACCTCCTCCAATTGTTGTACATAAGTATCCACAATCATGTCAACCTCGAAAGAATGATCATGTAGAGAATGAACAAGAGGGTTAGAGTGTGCCCTCGCAACAATCAAAGAAGGATCATCTTCATCAAAGAGAAGATGAATGTCATCAATGATGTCTCCCAAATCTGCAATGTAGGATTCCACAAACAAACCTACAATGTCTGTCAAGTAATCATCCCATGAAGCTGAAGTTGGAAGACAATGAATATCCTGCTGCACTAAATCACATGAAGGCAAAACTATTGCACTATCTACATCATCAGGTGCAATAGGTGATGTGATATCAATATGAGGAGATGAAATACAAGACTCAAGAACGGGTTCACTTGTGAGAATCCCCATGTTCAAGTGTCCAAAGTTCTCCTAAAAAATTGAACCATCACAAGAAGTGTGATCATCATGTGTAGAATCATCAAATGTGAAATCATCATCATCAACAAAATCTGAAAAGGAGTATAACCAAGATGCATGATCAACCACCCCAGTCGCAATGATAGCTCTAGTCTCCAAGTCTCTAATGAAAACTAACTTAGGTGTGAACTCCATAACTCTCATAGTTGCGCCATGGGTGATTTGATAGATGGAAAGGAGATTGTTTGTCAAGTGGGGTACACACAACACATCATTGAAGGAGTTATCCTCGATGTCAATAGATCCTTTCCCAATCACATCCATGTATGTATGATTGCCCATCAATATCTGTGGCATGGTGCAAGGCTCGAATGTAGAGAACATAGACTGCGAAGATGCCATATGATGAGAAGCCCCTGAATCTAGAAGCCATCTCTCTGAATCATGACTGATAGTAGCACATAGAGCTTTTCCTTTTCTTATCCCAAAAGAGTGAGTCTTCCCACTTGTAGAAGTCATGAATGCTTTCCCTTTTCCTTTTGAATTTGAGGAAGTGGAAGTTGATGAATCATCCTTCTTGTAGACATTATGCAAATCAATGTTATGCTTTTTGATGATATGTGTAAGCTCATCAATCTTCTTAGAATGGCAACGACGCTCCTCATGACCAAACTTTTTACAATAGGCACAAGTAGGTCTCTCCCTCTTTGGTGAAATATCCCTCTTGGAAGAGGATGTATCTCCTTGTTGTGGAGAGGATGATGCTTTGTCCTTAGGCTTTGATTGCCATTTCTTCTTGTTTGAGTTGTCCTTTCCTTGATTTCCTTTGTTCCCTTGATTTGCCACTAATGCTTGAGACTTAGAAGCCTTAAGAATGCCCATGCTTATCAACTTAGTTTGTTCCATCATCAACATTTCATTGAAAGCATTAAATGTAGGCATTGTGTAGCTTGAACCCATTGTCATCCTATGGGTTTGGAAACTAGAAACAAATTCTGCATATTCTTGTGGAAGCTTGCCTATCAAGTTGAATATCAATTGAGTATCCTTCTTATCAATGCCACAATCTTTGAGTTGTGCCCTCAACTCATTTGCCTTAGTGACATAATCTTGTATAGTATCAAAGTTCTTGGGATCTAACATGGTGAGATCACTATCAATTTGATATCCCCTAATCTCATCAACTTGACCATATAAGTCTTGAAACTTTTGCCAAGCATCCTTGATTAGAGTACACTTCTCAATATGAAAAATGAGATCCTTTGATACATACTTTCTTAAGGTACCAATTGCCATGATATTTTTAGTGAGCCAATCCAAGTGACCAACTGGATCAACCTTAGGATCAGCAAGAGCAACAATAGTTCCATCAATGTAACGAGTTAGTCCTTTTTCCATAAGTTTACTCCATGCATCAATTTTCCAAGTAGCATAATTATGAGGAGTTAAGAGAGGAAACTTAGAAGAACCCATAGCAGCAAAAAGGAAGGAACACAAGAGCACAAAAGCACAAGAGACACCCCCTCAAATTCACTCAATCAAAGTACCCCCCCAAAAATGATGATTTTGGCACTTTATATGTAGTGCGTGTACAATAGGCCACTTGCAAACAATGGTAAGGTGCAATTCTAATTTTGTTTTACAACTGCCCCAATAGGCTGAGAACTTCAATGCAAAAGATCAGAAAGATAGATCTATGCAATACAAATGCCAAATTGGCCAAATAAGACCATATGATGAAAGCGTAGTCACATAAATCTGTCCATTCTAATTAAATGAATATTTGCTATTTATTTAATTAAAAATCCACTAGCCATCAGTTAATTAAATTAATATTTAATTAATTCATCTCTAAACATTCTCTTATTAATTAAATAAATTATTCAATTTATTTTAATTAATTCATTAAACCAAATTCAAATCAATTAAATGAATAAATCATATTTATTTCATTTAAATCCCCTATTCCTCCTTTAAATAAATTAAATCAAACATTTATTTAAATAATTTTTCCCCCCCACTTGCATTTTCCTACAAATGCAACTTGCACACATTTATTGAAATAAATTAATTTATTTTAATTAAAAATCCTATTTTCCCTCACCCACCAAACCCACTTGCAAATCTAACCCCCTTCTAGATTCTTCTGACCCCTTCCTAATTAGCCTAATCCATCCCCTGATTATTGTCACATTCCTAAGCAACATGGAGTCACTTCTCAAAGACTTCAAAGTCTTTGAAAAGCATTTAATGCTTTGGGTGTTCAACAATTTAACCTCCAAAGTCTTCCAAAACCACTAATGGCTCTTACATGACCATTAATGGCTCTTACATAACCATTTATGGTTATTTCAACTTGCACTCATGTGTCTCCTCGAGCATTTATTGCTTTGACCATGTTTATCCCTTTTGCCTTTGCACAAGAGTTTATCCATTGGATAATAACTTTATTCTTTGAATAAAGAATTTATCCATTCAACTAACCTTGACCTTAACTCCCAAGGTCATGTCAAGAATTTAATGCTTATTCCCTCTCCTCTCAACCTATCTTACATTGACACTTGTCATCTTGGGATTGGGTTGAAAGCCCTCACATGGATCTCAAATCATTCAATCCTGACCCTTGTTGAGATTACTCAATCTCAACCATCCATTGCTCCATTTTTCCTATAAATAGAGTCCATTTCTTCATAATCCAGATCCTAAAAACTTGTATGCATTTAAGCTATAGTGAATTCTAGAGAGCATTTAGCATAAACTACTAATATCTTGTCATTTTGGTTAAAATAAATCATTTTAGTATCAATAGCATAGTATTAGCTTTTTATCCTCATTTAGAGCAAATACTTCAATCTCAAACCTCCATAAGCATCCATAGTGCAAAACACTGTTGAGAGCTACACTAGTTTGAAACTTGAAGAGGAGAGGAACAAAGGAGAAGGATCCAAGAGTATGGTAGAAGGCATTTGGAGATGTCTTCTTGCATTAACATTCGTAGTTAAATGTTTTACTTTGTTCTTGGTGTCTCTTTTGATATGTCTGCTTAGGTTGATCTTTGGTTGAATAACACTAACCTTAATACTTGTTTCTTGTTGTTTGTGTGTTATACTACCACAGGTTTTGATCTAACACTTGCCCTTTTTGTAGAGTATCAGAAAGTACAATTTCTACCCACAATTGCTGCAAACTGATAGCATATTCTGAGAGTAGACAAAAAATAATGCACTTTCAAAAAAAATGGCACCTGAAAAGGAGTTCGTATGAGCCCGAACGGAGACCTGGAAGTTGCAGAAATGGGGATTGGACAGGTACAGTCACCAAAAACTAAGAATTCTAAAATTTTTTTTCATCAAAATCAGAAAATAATTCCACCACGTGAAAGTACATGAAATTCTAGCCCATTTCAAAAAAAATTGCACCAAAAAAGGAGCAAAAATGAGCAAGATATGGCCATTTGAAGTTGAACTGCAAAATTAAAAAGCTCAATGAGAGGGGCCTGCAAAAATTTTGAAAAAATGATGTCAGCGGACTGCGGGGTTAAATTTGACGGTCGTATGATCGTTGCCCAAATTTCATGGCTAATTGGGCGCTGACTTGGCACTGACTATGCAAGTGATTTGGCAGGTGATGTGGCAGCCAACTGGGCTGCTGACGTGGTAGGGTGATTTGGCAGCCAACTGGACTGCTGACGTGGCGCTGACTGCACGCTGCTAACTGGGTAGAAGGTACGGATCCCAAAAATAATTTCCAAATTTTTATTTTTTATTTTTCAAAAAAAAAAATTCAAATTGTAAAATAATTTTCAAAAATTTTTTTAAAAAAAAAAATCCGAAAATTCCGTACCATACTGTCCAAATTTGGTAGAAAATTTCCTCCACACCCAAAAATCAATTTTCGCCAAAATAGGTCGAATTTATACTCGATTTTTATGGAAATGGCCTCCCATACGCAATGGTGAGGTCGAAAACGCTCTAAGATGGCTCCAAAAAATGCAGTCCCTCAGATTTGAAAAATAGAAGCCTTCCACGATGTCTCCAAAAACCAATCAATGAAGCCCCAATGGCTCTGATACCATGTTGAGACATGGACCAGCTAGGACTCGAACCTAGGACCTTCCATACGCTGCTGGAGTGCTCTACCACTGAGCTACTGGTCCCTCTTGGACTAGTCCATCGTCGGTCCGGGTGTGGCTTATTTCCAACACCAACACCCCCCCTTAAGCCACACCTCTCATGTGCTTGGGCTCCTAGCTTGGACCTGGCTCTGATACCATGTAAGATTTTGCCAAGATCAAGAGCTCAATGAAAAGTACAATAGAGAGACAAAATATAGGATAAGAATAAACTGTATTCTCATCAATAGATAAATGATCAATTGTTCAATTACATACAATGTAGATGAGCCTGCTTATATAGGCAAGGCTAGGGATATGTGAGCACACAAACATGACATGTGGCTCAATAAGAAACAAAGGTAGGTAGGAAATAGGTGTGGGTAGGTAGGATAAACAATATAATAGTCCACATGAGGTGGATCACCCACTGAATGTGGAGTGTAACAACAAGATCAACACCATAAAAGGTGGAAATTCTTCTACACACACTATCCCAATGTGGCACAAACACCCAAGTGTCTCATACCCAAACTACTATGAAATGCATTTCCTAAGTAAACTTAAGTAAAGTGTAATAATATCCATGATGAATAATTATTTACACCAACAGGGGGGTGTTGGAGTTATCTTTTATTAGCTAATAATTATTTATTTAATTATTAGTCTATTATACTCCATGCTTAAGCTAAACTTAGGAATCTTATAATTCTTTAGGGTTTTCTCCTTTAGGGTTTCAAGTATCCTTTTATAAGGATTCTCTCTTTGTATTTTTGTAACAATTGTAATTATTGAATTGTATTCTTGTTGCACAATCAATATGAATCCTCTTTTCTAGATCTCTGAATTCTGGCCTCCCTAGCTATTTTGCTTCCCTCTTTCTGTGACAGGTTTGCATGTAGGTGATCTTTGGGAGCTGTAGAGTTGTTTTTTCCTCAACTCCAATATATGCTTCCACATTTTCAGTCCATGCTTACTAAATTATTCCAACTACAATATCTGACAAAATTCTCATTTGCATTACACTTTGATTAATATGTTGGAAGTGAAGTCCAATGGACTCCTTCCCTTTACCGCCAAAAACTCTTGGCTCTTCAACTTCTATTTGTAAGCTCTTTAAGAGTTGATTGCATATTATTTTGAGTGATGAATTCTAGAGCTTCTTGCAGCTGTGTGTGTGTACAAACCATACTTGGTTATTAATATATTGATTCCCCTGCTTTAAGTGTGGATGTAGGCAATTGCCGAACCATGATAAATCTATGTGTCTCATTTGTCTATGTTGTGAATTTATAATTCTATTTTTTCTACTCTTTTAATTCGTTTCTTAATCCTAACAATTGGTATCAGAGCGAGGTTAGATCATTGTTAAGATTTCGGTGGTTGAAATTCCAGAATCATGGAAGAAGTGAAGATAGAGAAGTTTTTCAGTTAGAGCTTCGGGTCATGGAAGGTGCAGATGGAGTCTTTGCTAATAAAGCAAGACCTTTCACTTGCGCTTGAAGGGAAAGCAATGAAGCCAACTGCGATGGCTGATGAAGAATGGGAAAAATTAGATAAGAAGGAAAGAGCGACAATTTTTCTCTTGTTGTCCAACAATGTTCTCTTCAATGTCACGGGTGATGCGACAATAAAAGATGTATGGGATAGACTCACAACCAAAATGGTATCGACCGCCAATAAAGTGTTTATCACGAAGCACTTGTACAAGCTTAAGATGAAGGAAGGTTGTGCTATGGCAAACCACATCAATAAATTTAATACATTGATTAGTCAAGCAACTTCGGTGGGGATGACACAAGATGATGAGAGCAAGGTTGTTATTTTATTATGCTCTTTGCCAAGCAGTTGGGATGGCTTTGTAACAGCAGTTAGCACATCAATATCAGGTAAAAATAAGTTGGTTTTTAATGATGTAATAGCTTCTCTTCTCAGCGAGGATTTGAGAAGAAAGAATGATGAACCTTCATCCGGTGAAGCATTAACAGTGGTCAGCACCGAAAATAGAGGCAAAAATAATTATCATAGACATTCAAAATCGGCAAGGAGATCGAAGTCTAGAAACAGAAATGGTGATTGTTGGTTTTGTGGCAAAGTTGGTCATGTAAAGAAGGATTGTAGAAACTTCAAAAGGGCACAAGAGAGGGTGCGGAACGACGAAGCAAATACAGTCTACGATAAAGATGGTAGTGTACTAATCCTTTCAACAACCGACACTACTCTAGATTCATGGGTGCTTGATTCTGGTGCCTCCCACCATGCTACCTCGTGTCTTGAAGCGTTCATTAACTACCATGAAGGTCATTTTGGAAATGTTTTCTTAGGAGATAACAAAGCTTGTGAAATTACAGGCAAAGGTGATGTGTTGCTGCCATTAGAAGTTGGTAAAACATGGCTGCTCAAAGATGTTCACCATGTCCCAAAATTGAAGCAAAATTTGATATCCGTTGGACAACTCTTTGATCAAGGTCTTAATGTAAATTTTCTTCCGGATACATGGAAGGTAACTCATGGTACCATATTGATTGTAAATGGTAAAAAAGTGGGTAGTCTATACATATTTAAGACTCATAGTGAAGTGGCAGCTGCAATGGTGATTGAGGACAACAAAGCAGATCTTTGGCATCAAAGACTTGGGCATATTAGCAAGAAAGGACTCCATGTTATGCACACGAGAAATCAACTTATGGGCCTCAAACTTGTTGACTTAGCCTTTTGTGAACATTGCCTTTATGGCAAACAAAAGAGAGTCAGTTTTTCGAAAGGTGGGCGTGACACAAAGACAACATCATTGGAGCTTGTATACTCGGATGTTTTTGGGCCTACCGAGGTATACTCCATTGGAGCAACTAACTATTTTGTCACCTTTCTTGATGATTATACAAGAGAAGTATGGATTTATATGCTTTCTAAGAAATCTGTAGTCTTTTCAAAATTTAAAATTTTCAAGGCTTTAGTTGAAAATCAGATTGGGCATAAGATTAAGTGTTTACAAATAGATAATGGTGGAGAATTTTGTTCATATGAATTTGATGATTTTTGTGCTGATAATGGGATTAGAAGAATTAAGGTTGTTCCTTTCACTCCTCAAGAAAACGATGCAGGTGAGAGGATGAATAGGATAATTCTTGAAAAGGCACGATGTATGTTGTCAAATACAAGTTTAGGTAAGGAATTTTGGGCAGAAGCTTGTAACACGTCAATGTATTTAATCAACCGAAGTCCCTCATCTAAATTGATTTTGGTATTCCGGAAGAGGAATGGCAAGGGAAGAGGTGTTAGGGTTTCAAGCAGATCCGAAGCAAATATGAACTAACAATTATATGCAGATTTAAATACAAAAGATAAAGAAATAAAACAGGACACAGATAACACAGAGATTTAACGTGGTTCACCCAGAATGGGTTACGTCCACCATACACAGTCGTCCAATCTTTCTTATTATCCAGTAAAAATAGTACATCAACCTTACAATGCCTTAAGCATCCTAGCCGCTTATAACATGTGTTTTTAGGGCAACAAACAAAGTCGGCCTTTTTTAGGGTTTTATTACAATGTTGGTTTTCATCAACAAAAACGGCAAAAAAAAAAATTTCTCGGGGGCTGCCGCCCCCAAACCCCTGCCGGGGGCCCGGCCCGGCCCGACCCCGGACCCTGGCGAGGATACGTGCTGAGTGTATAGTACTTTGCTGATCAGTCGCCACATTTCAACAATCTCCCACTTGGAGACTAATCAGGCTCCACACCGAACAATCTCCCACTTGGAAACTGATACTACACGACACCACTGTACATGCAACATCCACTAGATAAAACACTAGGACTTGACTGGTATAAATTCCACAATTATCAATCAAGAAGACCAACAGAAACTGATGAAGAAATCAGCTTCTCCTGTGGAACTGCCTTTGTGAACATATCGGCAAGATTCTCACTTGTGTGAATCTTCTCAAACCGTAACTGACCCTTCTCCAAAATAGTCCGGATGAAGTGGTACCCGAGTTGAATGTGCTTTGTCCTTGAATGAAAAGCAGAGTTCTTCGCAAGATGAATGGCACTCTGGCTATCAGTATACAATGGGCTATCCTCTTGTGTCTGACCCAATTCCTTCAGAAAACATTGCAACCAAATCATCTCTTTGTTGGCTTCTGTAGCAGCAACATACTCAGCTTCAGTGGTTTAAAGTGCAACAACCTTTTGCAGCCTAGAAATCCAACTGACTACAGTTCCCCCTATAGTAAAAACATACCCTGTAGTACTCCTTCGTGAATCAATATCACCCGCCAGATCAGAGTCAACAAATCCACTTAGAGCAGCATTAGATCCTTTGAAACATAATGCCTTCGTAGTAGTTCCTTTCAAATACCGAAGAATCCATTTCACAGCATTCCAATGTTCCATACCCGGATTACTCATAAAGCTGCTCACAACTCCCACTGCATGTGCAATATCTGGCCTTGTGCATACCATTGCATACATCAGACTGCCAACAGCTGATGAATACGGGATGTTAGACATTTTATTAACCTCTTCCTGTGCCTTTGGGCACATCTCTTTAGTCAATTTGAAATGACTAGCCAAAGGTGTACTAACTGCTTTTGCACCCTGCATGTTAAATCTTTTCAACACCTTCTTTATATATTCACTTTGGGACAAATTCAAGGTTCTATTTTTCCTGTCCCGTGTAATCCTCATACCGAGAATTTGCTTAGCTGCACCCAAATCCTTCATAGCAAATGACCTGGCTAATTTCTGTTTAAGATCATTTATATGTTGCATATTAGACCCAGCAACAAGCATGTCATCAACATAAAGCAACAGGATAATATAACTGCCATTATCAAATCTCTTAAAATATACACAATGATCAGAATGACATCTATGATAACCGTGTTCAGCCATGAAACTATCAAATTTTAAATACCATTGTCGGGGTGCTTGCTTTAGGCCATACAGACTTTTCTTCAACCTGCACACCAAGTTCTCCTTACCTTTGACCTCATATCCCTGTGGTTGCAACATGTAAATTTCCTCCTCCAAATCTCCATGGAGAAAAGCTGTTTTGACATCTAATTGTTCAAGATGTAAATCATCTGCAGCCACAAGACTAAGTACAGTTCTAATTGAAGTCATTTTTACAATTGGAGAAAATATTTCATCATAATCTATACCCTTTTTTCTGTGCAAAACCTTTTACCACAAGTCTGGCCTTATATCTTTTCTGACCTTCTTCCTCCTCCTTCGGCCGATAAACCCATTTGTTAGGCAAGGCTCTTTTTTCTGCAGATAAAGGGACTAAGTCCCAAGTCTTATTTTTCATCAAGGAGTCCATCTCCTCTTTCATGCCTAGTTGCCACTGTTGTTTGGCATCCACCTGCATTGCTTCTTCATATTCTTCTAGTTCACCAGAATCCGTTAATAAAATAGAATACAAAGAAGGAGAAAATCTTTCAGGGGGTCTACATGTCCTCGTAGAACATCTAACACTTGCAGGAGTTTGTGGGACAATCTGTTGTTTTTCTTCTTTTCCTGCATCTGTTCTTTATACATAACCTTCTCATTGAATATAACATCTCTACTTCTAATTATTTTCTTATTTTCAAAATCCCATAACCGATAGCCATATTTATCTATCCCATATCCAATGAAGGTACATTTCTGAGATTTAGCATCAAGCTTGGTTCTGTTTTCTTTATCAACATGGACAAAAGCTTCGCAACCAAAAGTTTTTAGAAAAGAATAATTTACCTTTTTACCAGTCCATACCTCTTCTGAAAAACCACCATCCAAAGGGGTTGAAGGTCCTTTATTTATCAAATAGACAGCAATATGTACAGCATCTGCCCAAAAATGTAAGGGCAATCCAGCATGCAATCTCATGCTCCTCGCACGTTCCATGATGGTCCTATTCATTCTCTCTGACACACCATTTTTCTGTGGAGTTCCTGGAACTGTCTTCTGCTTTCGAATCCCATTTAAGGAACAATAATCTTTAAATGCTTTGCTGCAATACTCACCTCCATTATCCGATCTGAGACACTTCAACTTTTTTCCTATCTCATTCTCAACCAAAACTTTCCATTTCTTAAAAGTTTCAAAAACATCTGATTTTAGTTTTAGGAAATATACCCATGTTTTTCTGGTTGAGTCACCAATAAAAATAACATAATAACAAGAGCCACCAAGAGATGATACCTGAGCCGGTCCCCATACATCTGAATGTACAAGCTCTAACTTCTCACTCTTCTTCTCTTTCCCAACCTTGAGAAATCTGACTCTTTTCTGTTTACTATAAACACAGTTTTCACAGAACTCTAAATCAATCTTCTTTAGTCCTGGCAATAGATTTTTGGAGTGAAGGATTTTCATCCCTTTCTCACTCATGTGCCCAAGCCTATGATGCCACATTATCGAATCTGTTCTTGCAACATTTATTGTTGTTGTCCCTGCAGTAACTTTATTTGTAGCAGCTAAGGTAGAGTAAGTGTTACCAGTACACAGATATAATGTGCCTACCTTCGCACCTTTAGCTACTACTAACGATCCTTTAGTGACCTTCCACATACTGTCTGAGAAGGTAACTATGCAACCTTCACTACCTAGTCGCCCTGCAAAAATTAAATTTCTTCTTAAATTAGGAACATGTCTTACCTCCTGCAGAAACCAGTCATTACCATTCTGCAACTTGATCTTTATCTTTCCTTTTCCAACAATTTGACAGGGCTCATCATCACCCAAATATACCTGTCCAAAATCACCTTGAACATAATCTAGAAAATATTTTCTATGGGGTGTAGCATGAAATGAAGCCCCAGAATCTATTACCCAGGAATCATTAACATTATCCAAACATAAGATTAAAGCATCTTGTAAAGTATTACTTGCAATATTAGCTTCCTTACTGTCATTTTCATTTTTGTCTCCTTCTTTGTTTTTCCGAGACCAACAGTCTTTCTTTAGATGACCAGGCTTTCCGCAGTACCAGCAATCTTTCTTTCCTCTAGATTGAGAGCGTCCTTTCTTTGACTTCCCTCGTGACTTCTCATTCCCAGGGCCTTTTCCTCTTTCCTTTGATCTTCCTCTGTTCTCCACATTCAAAACACTACCCGATGATGTTGGAGTCTCACCTGTGCTTTTCCTTCGCATTTCCTCGCTTAGGATAACACCAACAATATCATCAAATACCAAAGTATTTTTACCAGAGACAGAGTTGCTTACAGTCATAACCAAGCTATTCCAGCTTTCTGGCAAAGAACATAAAATCAAGAGAGCCCTAACCTCTTCTGCAAAGGTAATTTTTACCGAAGACAATTGACTAGTAATTGTATTAAATTCATTTAAGTGCTCCGCTACAGATCCTCCCTCCCTCATTTTCAAATTAAACAAACGCTTCATAAGAAATACCTTATTAGAAGCCGAGGGTTTCTCATACAGCTTAGCCAATGTTGCCATCAAATCTACAGTCATTTTTGCTTCTGTTATATTGAATGCTACAGACGACGCAAGGCACAATCGAATGGATCCCAGTGCCTTTCTATCTAAAATGTCCCACTCTTCATCTGATATTGTGGTTGGTTTCTTTGCCTTTCCTTCCAATGGCCGCCACAAATCCTTTTGATACAGGTAATCCTCCATCTGCATTTTCCATAACTGATAATTTCGGCCTTTAAACTTTTCGACCTTGAATTTGGAATCCTCCATTGCTCCCACTCAAATCTGAAAGTCCTGCCAATTTACAGAAAACCTCGCTCTGATACCAATTGTTAAGGTTTCAAGCAGATCCGAAGCAAATATGAACTAACAATTATATGCAGATTTAAATACAAAAGATAAAGAAATAAAACAGGACACAAATAACACAGAGATTTAACGTGGTTCACCCAGAATGGGTTACGTCCACCATACACAGCCGTCCAATCTTTCTTATTATCTAGCAAAAACAGTACATCAACCTTACAATGCCTTAAGCATCCCAGCCGCTTATAAACTTTGAGTACTTTCAACGGGGGGGAGATTGTAGGCACAAAAGAAATCATCAAGGGGGGTTAATTGTCCAGGATGATAATGATATTTGTTGTTTTATAGTATGAGTCTCAAGGATGATGGTATGCTTTTTATTGTATTATTTATTATTGTTTATTTTTTAGGAATGATTGAGTCTGGTTGGAATTTTAGATGATTTTGTTTGACTAATTATTTGTACATAGAATAACATCACTGTCGTTGAAAGATGAGTTCTAATTTAGATGTATGTTTACTTGATGATTGATTCTCTACTTTTAATAACTTAAATAAACAAGAGATGCAATGCGTCATGTTCCTACCAATAGTGTGGTTAGTTTAGAGCATAAAATAGAAAAGCATTTGGATAGTGTGTGTGTGTGTGTGCGCACGCGCGTGCGTGCATACATATAAATACATATATGATCCGCCACCAATCATATAATATATACATATAGATATAGATACATGCATACATGTGTGTGTGTGCATACATATACATACATATATGTATATATATGTATATGTATGTATGTAAATATATCTATGTATACATATGATCCGCCACCAATCATATAATATATACAATATGATCCTCTACCAACCATATAATATATACATATAGATATAGATACATACATACATGTGTGTGGGTGCGCATATATATATATGGTATGTGTGTGTGTGTGTGTGTGAAAACCACACACACACACACACACACACACACACATATATATATATATATATATTTATATTTATTTATTTATGTCAATAATTTAAATCAAAATGTAGGAATATAAGCATTATGATCACTCAATACGAAATTCATATGTCAAATTTAAACAAACACTCCAATTAGAGTCATTTGAATCATTCATCTTTGCAAGATGCAATCTATAAATTCTAATGTGGTGTGTGAGATTCCATCTTCATACCGAATTCAGAAAGCTAGAACAACTCTACCTGAACCAAGTTCTCACCTTCATCCACATTCACTTGTTCCTGCATTCACTTGCACTCGATTGTTCATTAGTAATGACAATCCCCAATTTCACAATAAAGGAATAATTTAAATCATTCATTTGCATTTAGATTTCCATTTCCCTTCAATTTCATTTCATTATCCATCTAGTTCAATTTCAATCTCATTTCTATTTCCATTTCATTCATATAACATAAAATATAAATAATTTTCCTAATTTAATAATTGCAATTAAATATAGATAAAAACGGTACGTGACATTGACAAAGTTAGTTTATGTATTGCTCACAAACTTAGGAAGAATATCTATGGGTTTAAGAGCAATAGTTTTGGTTAGAACCTTTTAAAAAACATTTAGAAGAGTGGTTGACCTCCAATTATTGATAAGGAATTCATCACCATCTCTGGGAAGTAAACTAATAACTCCTTTGTTAATGTTTTCTCCTAAAGAATCTTAATCAAGAGCTTATATGTGTATACTTGTAGCAAATCTTCACTTATCCAACTCTTATTTTTCTTGTAGAATTCCATTGGGAGCCCATTAGAGCACCGTGATTCATCATTGCTTAATATATTGATGGCATTTTCGACTTCCTCTAGGGTAATGTCCTGATTGAGGAAGTTTGTGTCTCCTTCTATAAGCTTGTTTGGAATAAGTTTTCAACATAACTCTTTGGCCTCTCGATACTTAAAGGTATTTCCTTTAGTGGTAAATAGGTTTTTGTAGTATTGAAGGAAAGCCTCTGTAATTTTCTCTTGATCCTTCACTACTCTATCATCTTTCCAAAAAAATCAATCTTCTCTTTGACTTCCTTTTGTCTTAAGATCGCGAAGAAGAATTCGGTCCCTTTGTCACTATGTTGCAACCAATTCATTTTGGCCTTGATCCTCATCGCTTAGAATCTTTTGGTTCCTCGAGGAATTCTTTATAAGGGTAATATTATCATTAATTTCTATATTGGAAGAGTCCAATTGAAGTTGTGATTAACACTGACAAGATTATCATTTAATTCATCCTCTAGACTTTTTTAATCCTTAACCTTCTTCTTACCAATGGTTTGCAATAGTATCCTCCAACTACTAACATTTTGGTCACATCTACTGATAGTAGGGGAATTAGACTTGTCCCATTTGTTAAGTTGTATTATCATGTAAGTAGCACACATGTTGTCTTCATCATTCGATAGGCTAATGCTGAGGAGGAAGATATCACTCCTAGCTAGAATCCTACTGATGGATTTATTAATAGAAATGTCAGCTTGAATAGGGTGATGATAAGGGAGAGTGTAAGGGGACACTTTAATATTGTTACCTTCCCCATCTTTATTGGAGTTGAAGTGATCTTTGTTGATGTAAACTTTGTCCAATCTATAGTATACCATCTTTCCTCCTTATTGGTAATTGTACCATGTGTACCAAATTGTATTGTGGTCCTGCTTTCTTGACCTCTAGAGGATCAAACAGTTTTAGCTTATCCTTCATTTTTGACTATTAGTTTCACTGCTTTTCTACTCAAACTTCATACCACCTAGTTTATCCGCTTGTTGCTCTGTCAAATCAAAATCACCAACTATAATCTAAGGTATCTCAACAAGGTTGTATAGCCATTTCCACAATTATATTCTCCCTCTATAAACATTGGGTGTATATAGGGAGCATAGTCTAAAATTTAATTCAAATTTTGCTAATACTGACCCATGCAACCCCATTGCATGGAGAGGATCCATTTTTTGTGACATAGTTGATCCATCTATTAGCCAGTAGGATTGTCATAGCCCTAAACTTCACTCGCTATTTTAAACATTTGTTTTAAGTTGAATTAGAATGTTTTCGAACGAATTTCTTTACAAATACTAAAGTAAATTGTTTTCTTTATAAAAAGTTATGTTTAAAACTAAATGTTAAAATATTTATTATAACTATTATGTTTCAAACTCAAATGTTTGCTTTAGATATATAAAGAAAATAAAAATAACAATAATAATAAAATGTATATACTTTACAGTACATATAAAAATGCATTTATGGAAAATATATATATGTGTGTGTGTGTGTGTGTGTGTGTGTGTGTGTGTGTGTGTGTGTGTGTGTGTGTGTGTGTGTGTGTGTGTGATCTTTTAAATAATGTATTTCATTATAAAGTGACAATAAAGGGAATAATTATAAAATGCATGAAGGTAGGCTTTTTTATTTAAAAGGGGGGACTTTTCCAAATCGTGGGAGGAGATAATATTTCATTATTTTTGCAGCATTATTTTACTAACAAAAGAACTTAGCCAAATTTTGGGAGAGAAAAGCACTCTTCTTCCTTGATTTTTAGATTTTGAAGAATGAATTAGTTTGTGGGTGGATTTGAATGGGATTTGTTGCATTGGAGTAGGAATTGGGAGGTCTTCAATGCTATCCAAGAATTGCACAAATTCATTTGGTATGTTGGGGGTTCTTTGCATTTTCATTTTGAAGAAAAATGAGGTAGGGCTTCTCATATCTTCTTCGTTTCTTCATCTTTTGAATTAAAATTTGTTACAAATTGATTGCAACATGATTTTAAGCATTCCCCCTCCTTCAATATTTTCATTTGAACGAGTATATTATTTGCATGTTTCATATTTGGACAAACATGGGTTTATATGGGGTAAATGTTGGTAAACTTTCATTGAATTATGGGAAGGGAATTTTGAATGCATTTTTGTGTTGTTGGCTACATGGAGACTAATGGGTTCTCTCAAATTTTGGTTTTGAGTATTTTGGATTTTTAAGCTTTTGAGGTCCATCAATGGAGGATGGCCTCTAGGATTGGTTTTTATTCAAAAAGCGAGTTTTATTCAAAAAGTGTAATTTGAGTGTTATAATGTTATAGTTTAATGTGGATTTATATTATAAATTATTTAATTTGGCTTGATTTGAGTTTGTCTTCATTCAATTATGGTCATGCTAAGATAAACTTATGATCAAGTGAAAGGGGTTAATCAAGTTTAGTAAAATGATGTATAATTCATGTACCTTAAGTGTATAGTTCCAATTTGAATGTAATTAAATCAGTCATTATGGATGTTTTAATCTATCTAAAAATTTATAGAAAAGGGATTAATTTCAATCTAAGAAATTAGCTTCAATGTCATCTATACATTTATCGACATGAAATAGTTGATATCATTTTATTGACACAGATTCAACCTTAAGGTATGGAACATAGATTAATGTATCATTTTAAAGAAAAATTATAATACCATGATTCATGATCTTGGTCATTGTCGTGTATATTTATCTTATCAAGTAGTTTCTACTATTGACCCATGAGGAGTTGAGAATGAATTTGCATTTGAATCTTGCATGGTCCCAAGTTATTTCGTAAAGATTAATGCTTACCTATGGTTTTATATGCTCTCTCTCTCTCTCTCTCTCTCTCTCTCTCTCTCTCTCTCTCTCTCTCTCTCTCTCTCTCTCTCTCTCTCTCTCTCTCTCTCTCTCTCTCTCTCTCTCTCTCACACACACACACACACACACACACACACACACACACATGCATGTTTGGAATATGAATGTGACATTGTGTCAGATGATTAAACTCAAATAAGAATGTAAAAAATGGCATGTTAGAGTTGGTTTGATATTGTTTTAAATGCTTGACTTATATTGATTTGGATTTGATCCATGCCTTCTTGGGTGATCAAGGAATTGGTGTTCAAGCTGTGAGCAAATGAGAGAAATGCAAATGTGTGTAATGAAAGTCAAATGTGATTGATGTCTTGTGTGTGATCATGTGATTACATTTGATCTCTTAGCATATGCTTACTAATTGAATCACTATGTTTCATACTCTCTTATCTGTCACAGTGTTGGTGCATTACCATATTAGAATGTAGATTCGCTATGTCGCACTAGATTCCATCACCCTACCAGTTTCAAGTTGTTAGATGACCTCACGTAGGATCGGTGGTTCTTTGTGTCATGAAGAACTCCGAGGAAGCATAATTGCTTCGTGGTTGGGCGGAAAAGCGCTTTGGCAAGGTTCTCACCCATGATGTGCTTGTGGGAGATAGATGTTGGAATCTCCTATTAGAATTATTATCAACTATATGAATTATGTACTATTGTAATCAACCTTATAAATAAAATAATTTCCTTATGTTTGCCCATCTCCTGGGTCATGTACTTTGACAATACATAACAAAAAAAAAAAAAAATGATCTCTCTATTTTAATATTTATTTGAGTATGTTGTGTTAATGCATTCTTAATTATGTATGATATTAAGTGTAGTTATATAATTTAATATTTTAACTAAATAGAGGTCCTTGCAAGGATAACAAATCCCCCTTTCACCTTAACATGATTCATGGTGAGGTTTGCATATTTCCAAATGCATTTTAGGTCCACATCAAGAGTAAACATGGTGGCTTTAACTTCTTGCAAAAAAATAGCATCTTTGTTCTTATGTTGGTTAAGAAATCTTCTAATCATATATTTTCTATTTGGAGATTCAAGGCCCATAAAATTCCAAGAGATACAATTTAAATCCAAGATAAAATTAATCAGAAGTGTCGATTGATTTCCTAAAGCCATCAAAGCATTTAGGCAACTATTGTTTAGTATATTTCCTCTTAAGAAGGGGGGATATAGAGCTCTTAGTCCCACCTCTTTTTTTTGTTTGACAATGGAGATATGCACATATCTAACCGAGATCATTCTATCAAGGTAATCCATTCTGGATGTAGGGGGATGGTTTCACATAGATCCTGCTCACTCCTAGTAAGAATATAGCTAGACCCTTCATCTTTTGCCTTTATAGACTTCATAGTTTGGATCCCTTTATTATCCATGATAACTCTGCCTTGATGATTACAGTAAAGAATATCAAGGCTTGGGAAGTAGAGCTGTTAGGGGCCTCATTATCCATAGTGGAATTTATAACATGTGGTCATCTCCTTTAGGATCCATGCTATGAGTCTCCTTAGGGTATTTGACATCTATATCTTTATCTTGTAGACCACAATCTCGAATAGATTTTGTAGGGGTCAAAGCAGTAAGGGATTGCAAAGGTGGGGTGGTCAAAGTAGCCTCAAGGGCTAGAGGAGGGGCATGTTCCCTACTAGGAGGATCCATATCAACAAATCCATTCTCTTTTTTCACAGTGAACATTTTGTATTGGTTTGAATATAATGTAACAACTATTAGATAATTTCAAATCTTCCTCGTGCTCATTAAGAGTTGTAGGACTACCCAACCTATGGGGACTCTTAGAGCTATGACTCTCACTCTCTGTTTCTTGAACTATAGATTTGACAAGGGAACCTAGCTCATTGGAATGCTCACTATCATAGGAATTCAAGGGTTGTATGTCTACAACACCCTAAGAGTAGTCCTTGGGGTGACTAATATCAATCTCACTACCTTTAGGAGCCACATAAGCCTTGTTATTTTTTATTACCGAATTTTCTCCCAGTCTTATCCATAGCTAACAGTTGAGTGTTCTTCCTTCTCACTCAGCTTTGTTTAACCAGGAATTTCATTACCCAAGAGACCATTTTTGTCCTTGGGGGAGTCCCATATTAGGGATAAAGATTGAGAAATGGTTGAATAGGGAGGGGGGTCAGCATTGAATTTCCCCATAGAAAGGGAGACATTGAGGGGTTGAATTATCGAAAGAGGGGAGAGCATGGTTCTCTTCACGCTAGTAGAAATATCATTAACAACAATGATCAAGTTGATATTTTTGCAAGGAGCTCTCATGGATTGTTGGACAACATCATTCAATGCATCTAGATGGGAAGCAAGATTAACCCTAGGTGGCTTGAGGATTGTATTTAGGATGAGAAGGGCCTTACCATTTGAATATTGGTTAAGAGTTTTGGAAGCCATGTTAGGATTAACACCTTTAGCCCCGCTGGGCATAGAATTAGGAGGGTGCTTGATTTATTTGTTCAAAATAATAAGACATTTTTTTTTCCGGATATGTCTTCTTTACGACACAAGTAGGAGACATTTAAGTGTCTGAGAACTTCAATGCTGCAAGATTAAAGTTCTCTACCAATGGTAACTTTTACAAAGTAGGGAAATTCAAGGTCGTCGTTAAGGGAGATCAAAACCCTAGCGCCCATATGGGGCAGGGATGCTTGCATGGCATCTTGCCTCATGGTTTTACTAATAGTAACAAGCATAAATTGGAAACAAGAGACCAAAGAAATGAAGGGATTTTTTTAATGGTAATCCACCTAGGGCAGTAGAGTGCCAACACTTCATCATTGATTACATTGAGTGACCACTTCAAGCTCCGAAAGTGCAATTCCCTATACTCCAATATTGTCTATTAACAACATCATTTTGCATCTTTAAAAAAAATAAGGAATAAAACTTTTCGACTTCGTTCTACATAATGATATTTGAAACCTTAATTTTTTTAAACTAGACATTCTTAAACCGTCAATCAAGAAATTTTTTGGTCGGGATTTTGTTACTGTCTACTACGGTTAAAAAAATTACAATGTTCTTTAATCTAGTTTTCTCCTAAGAAAGCATATTAACCATATCAATAGTTGGAATTATTGTGATTTTTTAGGAGGAATAGATAGGGATCTTACCTCTTCCTCCATTTGGGTCCCCATTAGCTTCTACAATTACAACCAAGTTGGCTTCAAATTTTGCAAATCATGGCATCATCATTGGAGAATTGATAAGAACATCTTTGAATAGTTTAATTTCCAAACAAATTGAGATAAAGGCTTGTTGGTCATTAGGGATGGGTTGCTATCCATCCTGAGTGCGGTATACCACTAACCCTAGTTGCATTTACAGCATGGGCCACGACACAAGGTGAGAGAAAGTACAAATACAATAATTGTAGCATATGAGAATGAGTAAAGTTCAAAGCACAAGGGTGCTTACAGAGTTAAGTACCAAATCTAGGTTGACGAGGTTTGAATCCTCCTCCACAATTGATGCTTTGAACCCTATGTTAGCCTTCCTTCACTACCTCCATCTACTCGGCATTCTAGTTTATCCATTGTTGTTGGATTGCTTGGGATTGGAATGAGAATTGACAAAGAAGGATTGAATATGTGTTTGCATTAAAGAAATTGGATTGACTTTTTAGCAAATTGAAGTAAAGTGATGAAAACTGGTATTTTATGAGTGTAAAAGTAATTTTCCCTAATTTATCCATTGTTTTAATTTTTTTTTTAAATGTTTAGTAGACTTACCCATATGGGAGCACATGGCCTATATTTTAGATTCAATTTCATGTAATTTAACTAATTAAAAATGATTTTATAATTTTTTGCCCAATTTGTACCCTCATTATGACAATATTTTTTCAAAACCTTTAAAATGTGAAATTGACCTCAAAAGTGTGACATGTTCACCATAAGATCAAATGGGTATTTTTTCTTTGAAATTTTAATTTAAAAATTGAAGCATTGACCTGTGGGGTTTTTGGAATTTTATGGTTTTTCCTTTAGGAAAAAAAAATTGGAAAATTGAAATTAGGGAAGAATTTCAATGAATTTCAATGTGGAAAAATAAGTCTCATTAATGCTTTTTTATTTAAAATCTTTAGAGACGTTGTTTATTTCATTGTCCCAAATTTATACATTGAAATTTGTATCATGTTTAAAAATAGTGTTTTGGCATGATGAATTGGAATTCCAGTTATAGGGCTAAGAAAGAGGTGCTCTAGAATTTGTCTTAAGTTTATAAGTAACTTTGTTGCTACAATGACCATAGAATTATTAATTAAGTGAAAACTAAAGAAATCACAAGGTAATTAAAAGGAACCAAGATGTATGGTTGTGGCATACTTAGAGCGCTTGCATGGGCTTGATATGATTAGTTATGGATATGGCACACCTAGGTGGGATGGTGGATACACTTGGATACTCACTTTATATGGGTAAATGCCATGCATACTTGAGTTCATAAAGCCATCTCTTTGTGCTTTAGTAATTATACTCCTAGTATTGTTCTTTAGATCCTCATCCTTGATACTATTGGACTTGGTGTGTGATGTGAGACCTATCTCTAGCCACATTTGTGTTAGATGAGACCATGTATGCATGTTTATGATACATGATATGGATTATCCTTCAAGGTTATTATTTGTGATGCTTTCCCCTTGAGCATGTTTATTATGTGATAGGATGATCCTTCTTATTGGTCTATTTGTGTTTGATGTTGATCATGCTTTGTGACATTTTTTGCATTTGATATTGTGTCGACTTGAATTTCATCTTCAGAATATTACCTGCAACATATTAGTTTCACAAAATACAAAGGAAATGCTATAGAAACTCAACCAATGAAACTACATGAAATGAATATTAGAATAAAAGCCATATTATTACCTTCATGATTTAAGTCTCATTGTATCCTAACTCCACTATTCCTGGTTGCAGATGATTTTCTCTCAAACAAGCACTGGTAGCTTCCAAGATGGCATATGAAGAATGGACTGATAACTAATAGTTAACTGATACTATGATATGCAATGCAAATTATTTAAAGCTAAATGATAAATGTTAAATTGCTTCAAGATAGAAACTCATTGATGCATAAGTTTTTACTCAAATTGTTAAATTGAAGACTAACTCTTTCTCAACTCAAACTCCTACTTTTATAGACTTTGAGAGGATAAGATGATGTGTCTGAGATCAACGATCATGATCAAATCTACAAATTTGGATGGTTGTGAGCAAAGGTGAAGGTTGAGAGAAAGGGGGAAGGAGAAGGCAAGTGTCACTCATCTCACCTTGACTTGGTTGCAGATTGAGGGAATCTAGGGATGGTTGTAGAAGATTTGGGCATGAGAGGACAAGTGGAATTAAGTCCTTCCTAAGATATAGGGATGTTGGAGAGAATATAGAAGAAGGTTAAGAAATATGTGTACGTACACAATATTTCATTTATTTTGAAAGTTGAAGATAAGTGGCTAATACATGTTTTATTTATTTTAATTTTGTTGAATTAATTTAGCCACATGATGGATGAGTTGGCAAAGGAAAGATGAAGTGGAGATGGAAGCTGAGTTGGAAAAGAGATTAAATAATTGAAGAAATTATTTAATATTTGAGACTATAGGATAGAAGAATAACCATTAAATATCAGATATTTAATTGACTGATTTGAAGAATAGTTAAATATTAGATATTTAATTAATTGATTGGAAGAAAAGGATAAATGAATGAATTAATAAAATATTTCAATTAAATTAATTAATAGAAAGACATGAAATGAATTAAATAAATTAATCTTTTCAAATTAACTGTTTAATAAAAGAATAATTATTAAATAAATATAAAATATTTATTTAATTGCTCATAGCAATTTTTATGTGTATACATTTTGCCCATCTTTGAAATGATGTCGAGACAACATTGTTTCAAAGATTAAATCAAGTCTTGATAGTGTGCCCGATGGAGATAAAAGTCCTGATTGTGTGCCCCCTCAGGAGATTGACCGTGAAATTATTGAAAATTTTGAATAAGCGACCAATCTCACAATAATTGAAAAGGTTGTTCAATTAAATTTATTTGTGAAAAATAAATAAAATTGCCCCACTTAAAAGCATTAATTACCCTTCCAAATGGTAATTATTAAATTAGCCTTGGTTAATTTTATCCTCATTTGCATCCTTGTCAGCTTGTGGAGTGAAAAGAATTGTCTTGGTGAGCTGGCAAAATGGTGATTCCGTTCGAGAACCATCGATTTGAGCATGTTCGACGATATCAACGACCTCCTGAGTATGGTTATCCGATATGTACCTTATCCCAATCTTGTTTTCAACTTGTCGTACCAATTTCCTTGTTTTTCGGCACGTTTTATGTTTTGTTTTTAATTTTTCGATTTTCGATTTTGTGTGTTAGCACTTTTGCTTTGTTGGTTTGCACATTTGCTTTGTAGATTCTCGCTTTTGTTTATTTAGCGCATTTGATTGTTTGGATACCGCTTTTCAATGGGATGTTAGCGCTTTTATAGAATTCATGCTTTTGATCATGTATTCATGCATATGTAAAAAAGGTTTGCACTTTTGAATGATTTAGCACTTTTGACTTGTCTATTGCCACATTCATTAAAAAGGTTAGCGCTTTTGCTTTAGATGAATTTGTTTGATTTTGTTCATGTTAAAATTCATTGAGATGATTTGATTTAGGCATTTTGATGCACAAATGTGATTGATAGGTATTCAATTGATATCTTGATTGATAGAAATTTTGATCATGTTGATTGATAGGATAGATGATTGATTGATTTGATAGGTAGATTGATAGATTAGCTCCAAGAGACCGATTTAGTTTTGATGAAGAGCATTGCAGAGTTTGATTGAACTTGTTGATTGATAGAAAACCATGATTGATAGTTTGAGGTTGATTTGATAGCCTGATTTGCTTCATTGAAAAGATGTACCAATCATTGATGTGATAGATTAGCGATCTCTTTGATTTGATAGATAGATGATTGATAGAGATCAAATCTCTTGTAAAACAGGAGAAACTTGATGTTCTCCAGTGTCGGGAGAAATTCCCAGCCATGCTTCATTTAGTGTCAAAGCTTACCCAGGCTGATATTAAACATATAGATGCCTGCGGATTACACCATTCGTTATACATGTCTGATATTACCCATAATAAGGGATTGTTGATTGCCTTAGCAGAGAGATGTCATAGCGAGCATAACACTCTCCACCTTCCCACTAGTGAGATTAGTGTGACACTCAAGGGTGTCTACAAGATTCTTCACATCCTTGTGACTGGTGAGTTAGTCCAGTATGATTTTCAGGATCTTGGTGGGACAGAGGCTTGCAGAGCCATATTTGGTTATGAGAGCATTTCCAAAGGAGAGATCCGATGGGAGGATATGATTATGTACTACAAGACTCTCCCAGTGATTCTTACAGGTTTGATTGGCAGATTCATCTATCCAGACAGGAGATCTCAAGGTTTCGTTGTTGGTTGGGGTGAGATTCTTCAAAGCATGATTCAACATCAGACTCTATATGCGTGGGGTGTTTGCATGCTTGCTCATTTGTATCATGATCTTCATCAGGTTGTTTTCAATGACAGTGCTAGTTTATCTACAGGATGCACGGTTTTACGGATCTAGTACTGGGAGCACATTGCTATTACTCGACCTATCCATCATAGAGTTCATGGTGAGAGGCAGTCATATGTTTATTTATATGCAGGTATCCTTACTCAACATAAGCTGGGTAAAATGGAGTATTGGTATTGGATTCTAGATTCATTGGATAACATCATTTGGAGACCTTATATCAATTGTGAACCTTGGATGGATAATGCACGAACATAACCATATATTCTGTAGAGTAGATATCTGATTGGTTGTACTCCATACATTATTGAGCGGCAGTTGATGAGTCACATTCTGAGACAGTTTGGTATCATTCAGCACTTTCCTACTGGTGTCACTATATATGCATAACGGTACAAGGATAGGCGAGATTGGGGACCTTCTTTGTCTTTTGAGATAGCACGTGTAGAGTTCTAGCTACTCCTAGGGTGGCTTATGATTTGAGATTACATGTTCTAGATCCTGGGGTGACTGCGGATTATGCTCAGTACATGCTTGCACACCCTTTTCCTTGAATTACTGATCCAACAGACCCTCCTCCCAGCTTAGGAGATGAGGAGGATGATTCAGATGATCCCATCATTAGGAGACGAAGAGGAAGAGGAGATCTTAGAGCTGCTCGAGAGGCTGAAGCTGAGGGAGATGAGGGAGGAGATGGAGGCAGAGGCGGTAGGAGACCCAAATGGAAAGGAGGTTGATTGAGAGTCCGTGGAGGACCTTTTGGACCGGTTGGCAGGATTGGGAGACCACTTCCAATGGGTGGGAGGGATGAAGGATGTATTGGGAGGGACAATGGTAGGATAAGTATGATATCAGTGAGAGGATTACCCTCTACAGGAGGAGGTAGGAGCATTGGACTCGATGGGGGTTGCGGGAGAGGCATTGATTTTGGTCAGATTTAGCCAGACCCTAGGGTTATTGCAACTCATGGTGGAGAGGAGGAGGATTCAGAGGATCATGTTCCTCTCATTAGACGACGGGTTCTGAGAGCTACTTGGGTTGAGATTCCAGCAAGTGGAGATTAGGGGATTCAGGATCATGTTCCTCGACAGGATGTACTAGAGCAGGATACTTTGGATAGTCTCAGAGCATAGATAGATCAGCTTAGAGCATAGGTGCAAACACTCGTGATAAAGAGAGAGATAGGGTTGTTAGGAGGCAATAGGATACTCAGGGTCTTCTTGATCACATTTAGCAGGTTGGGTCTGACACTCTCTCAGTTGATACCATCATAGCACTATTTTGGGTCAAGAAGGAGACATCACACTAGCGACAATTATATGAGGAATTAGTCACAGAGAGTCAGAGAGTATGTAGCTATCATACTACTATGATAATGGATACTAGTAGCGATGGAGTCATGGGACCTCCTCAGAGAAGTGATGATCATGGGGGACAATAATTTGGAGGATCTTCTCGCCCACAGCCATAGAGATGGACAGAGTCAGGTGGTAGTCGCACAGGATAGCCTTGACTTGATTTATATTGATGAGGCACTTGTATTTTTTATCCGATATCATTGTATACTTGGACTTTTTATTGTTTTATGATGATCTATATGCAAAAATGGACTCTATGTGATGATCTTTGGTTTATGCATGTTACTCTATATGATGATGATCTATATGCATTGATTACATGGATGATGTTATGATAATCTTTTATTTCTTTTATTTTCGTGATGATGATGGAATGAAAATGCTTTTTATTTTTTATTTTGATGATCATGAATGCAAATGAAAATGATTACCAACTTAAATGATATGTTGTACTTAAATGATGCAAATGCAATGATCTATATGGGAATGCTTCTAATGATTACACATGCAAGTGAATGTTGATTGAGTTTTTTTGTTTTTTGTTTAATGTGTATGCATGAAATGCAAATGATCTACATGAAACGTTTTTTATTCTTATATGTAATGGTTATAATGATAAATGAATCTAAGTGCAAAGATGCAACTAAATAACTTTAATGGATAAAAAATGAACTAAAATGATAATGAACTTAATGCAAATAAAAATGATGATACACTACATGATTATGAAATGCACTTAATGGAATGCAAACTAATGAAATGATTGAATGAAACTAAATAAAATGAATGATAATAACTTAAACGATTCTAAAGATGAATGAACCCACAGTGATCAAATGCAAATTGTTTTTGTTTGTCCAAGTATACTCAATCTTTATTTATGACCGTTGATCTCTGAATGGAATGGAATGCAACTAATAATGAATGCTTATAATGCAGATGATAATGAGATAATCTAAAAATGATCTAACTAAAATGATACTTCCATTCTTCATATGTTGTCTTACAATAGTGCTTGATTTCATCATTAAGCTTTAAAATGTTGTAAGATAATACAAGCAACTTGACATAATGATTCAAGCTGACCTAAGTATTTCTTACATGGATTTTGATATAGCAAGTTAATACAAGCAACTTGATATAATGAATCAAGTTGACCTAAGTATTTCTTGCAGAACAAACAAGGATTGTCTCCTTTCATGCATGACTCAGAACGTCCTCATTGATCTTTTGCCAATCATATCCTTAGACAGGTACATACCTTAATAAGAGATAAACTACATACAACAAACAAATAAAATAAGCATGCCCCATCATAGCTTCTCTAGTCATGGACATCCTTGAGTTGCATAGAGTACATGATTAGCAATAATCAAGATATAAACATTGAATCTTGTATGTCATTCACATGTTCTCATATTCATTAACTGATATAATCATCTTGATGAATGATCATTGATAATTCTTCATTAATTGATGGTTTATTCCTTGGATTCCGAGTTTCATGATTTAGTTGTTACAAAATGCCTTGATCTTCATTGCTCTGTTGCTCGTTATTTGTTTCAAAATCCTAGGTGTTTTTGGTTTTTCTAAGTTTTTTGAATGTTTTGGATTTTCAAATATTTAAAAGATCACCTTAGCAAAAGGAATTAGAACTTTGCCCCCAGCGGAAACAAAACTTTATTATGGATATATGAATTGATCAAGATCCAAACCATGGTGGGATACAAATGTAGATTGATTGATTCTGATAAAATCTAAGACAATGACTACGATAAGTATGTCAAAGATTGATAATTGTTGGTAAGTTACATATTTCCTGCTAGTGGTTCAGAGAAATTAATGTGAAAGATGAAATGGATAGGCTCGGATAGATGGAAGCGATAGGATGGAGTGGATAGGTGTGAGAAGCGATCTCATAGATGGAAGAACTCACTTTTTAGATAGCACATATTTACTAGGTTTTCACTATCTAAATTTATTGCATTTTTTTCATATTTTGATTTTTTTTCTTCTGTTTTCACTTTTTTTATGCTTTTTAGGGATTTTCTGCTTTTTTTATTTTTACTGATTTCTTCACGACTTTATATGCTCTTTACCGATTTTTCAAGATTTTATATCTCAAGCATAGAATTTCTTGAGATTGATGGAATTGATAGGTTCATCAAACCAATCACCTTCAGGGGTAGACAACTTGTATGCTCCTGAGCCATATGCTTCTACTATGACAAAAGGACCTAAGCAATTTGGTTCAAATTCCTTCTTTTCTCAGTGTTGTTGATTTCTCGGATTCTCCCTTAGAACTATATCTCCAATCTGAAAAAATGTGTGGCTTGACTATGTGATTATAACTTCTCGCCATTCTCTATTGATATGCCTTCAAATGATCTGTTACATTTTGGCAACGTTCCTGAATCAAATCAAGTTCTTGAAGTCTAGAGACTCGTTCTTCTTCTTCAGGTATAAGACCTTTCAAGGAAACTTGTAGAGAAGGTATCTCTACTTCTACTGGTAATATGGCTTTTGATCCATAGACTAAGAAATATGGAGTTTCCCCCATTGGTGTGCGGATGCTGGTTCAGTATGCCCAAAGAGCAGGATTTAACTGAATGTGTCAGTCTTTTCCGTCTTCATTAACTATTTTCTTCAAGATTTTCAAGATAGTCTTGTTTGATGCCTCAACTTGACCATTTCCCTATGGATAATATGGGATATAAAACCTATGTTGGACATGGAATCGCTCACATACTTCCTTCACATCTTGATTCTTAAATGGTCATCCATTATCAATGATAATGGTCATAGGGACTCCATAGCGACGGATTATATAATTCAAGATGAATGATGATATTTGTTTTCCTGTCACTTTTGTCAAAGGTATTGCTTCAATCCATTTAGTGAAATGTTCAGTAGCAGTCAAAATGAACTTATGTCCATTAGAGGATGAAGGATTTATCTTACCTACCAAATCAAGGCCTCATCGAGAAAATGGCCATGATCCTGCCATAGGATGCAATTCTTGTGCTGGTGCATGGATGAGATTCCCATGGATCTGGCATTGTTTGCATTTCTTGGCATATGTGAATGAATCTATCTCCATAGTAGGCCAATAGTAACCCATATAAAGAAGTTTCTTAGCCAATGTTAATCCACTTGAGTGTGTGCCACAAATACCCGTGTGAACTTCGTTAAGAACTTTCTCAGATTCTTCTTGTTCGAGACATCTCAATAAAGTGCTATCTAGACCTCACCTATATAAGGTATCAACAATAATAGTATAGCGAGATGACTGACGGATAAAATTTCTTCTTTGATTGCAGGATAGGTCAAGAGGAAGGATATTCTCTTTTAAGTATTGATAAGTTTGGCCATATAAGGATTGACCGGTTCCATATATATGGCAAATCATGTGGGTATGTTGGGATTCAATGGTAGGTTTCAAGATATCTTCCACTAAGAATTTGTAACGTTGTTGATTCTCCTGATTCTACAATAGAGATGTTATTGCAGCCATTGCATCTGCTGCTTTATTCTCATTTCTTGGGATCTAAGTGAATGATACTTCTTCAAAGTGTTCTTTAAATTCTTCTACCAACTGTTTATAGGGCATGAGCTTGTCATCCTTAGTTTGACAATCATCATTTATTTGGTTGATTATAATTTGTGAATCACCATAAACATGTAATTCCTTAATGTTCCATTCAATAGCCATTTTGAGCCCAATAGTCAATGCTTCATATTCTACAGTATTGTTTGTGCATGGAAACCTTAGTCTATATGATTTTGGAATTATGTGTCCCTGAGGTGTGATGAACAAAATTCTTGCACCTGATCCATATTGTGTATAAGAACCATCAAAGTACAACTCCTAAAATTTTGTACTTATTGTCAGAATGTCTGCATCAGGAAATTCAATGTGCAAAGGTATGTCATCTTGTAAGGGTGCTTCAGCTAATTGATCAACAATGACCTGTCATTTGATATCTTTTCGATCAACATATTCTATATCAAACTTACTCAGTACCATAACCCATTTTGCTAGTCTGCCTATCAAAGTTGACTTGTTCAGCAAATACTTTAGTGGATCTATTTTTGCTATCAGTTTCACAAAATGAGCCAACATATAATGTCACAGTTTCTGAGTTGCAAATACAACTGCTATACATGTCTTCTTTACTGATGTATAGTTCAATTCATAGCCTACAAGTGTTCTACTGATGTAATAGACTTTTCTTTCTTTACCTTCTTCATCATGTTATGCTAAAAGAGCTCCTAATGATACATTTGTCACTGAGATATAAAGTTACAATGGTTTCCCTTTGATTGGTGATACAAGTACTGGAGGATTCATGAGATATTCTTTGATTTGCATAAAATCCTCTTCACACTTTTGATTCCATTTGAATGGAACATTCTTATGTAAAAGATGAGTGAATGGATGACATCTATTTGCTAATTGAGAGACAAACCTTCTGATTCATTGCAATCTCCCTTGTAGAGAACACAATTGACTTATGTTCCTAGGCGACTCCATTTCCATGATAGCTTTGACCTTTTCTAGATCTACTTCAATTCCATGAGCTGAAATAATGTACCTAAGAATTTTTCCAGAGGTTACTCCAAATGCATATTTCTTTGGATTCAATCTTAACTGATATTGTTCAAGCCTATCAAAGATCTTGCCCAAGATATTCAAATGTTCTTTCCTTATACAAGATTTTGCAAGTATATCATCTACATAATCTTTCATAAATGTATGCATCATATCATGAAAAATTGTTGTCATGGCTCTTTGATAAGTTGATCCTGCATTCTTAAGCCCAAATGACATAACATTTCAGTAGTAAGTACCCCATGCATAGGTGAATGTTGTCTTTTCTTGATCATCAGGGGCAATTCTTATTTGATTGTATCCTGAGAATCCATCCATAAATGAAAACATCTCATGTCCTCCTGACAAGTCCACAATTATATCAATGTTGGGTAGTGGGAAATGATCTTTGGGATATGCCTTGTTTAAATCTCTAAAATTAGTGCAGACTCTTATGCTTTTATCTAGCTTCGACACTGGCACAATGCTTGAAACCCATTCTGGATAGGCAACAAGTCTTATGAAACCCACATCCAATAGTTTCTTTAGCTCAACTTTTCCAAGGAGAGCAATGTGTGGATGCATTTTCCTTAGTTTTTGTTTAACTGGTTTTGATTTTAGATCCACATTGAGATGATGCATGATAAGATCTGGATCAAGTCCTGACATGTCTGCATAGGACCAAGCAAAATTTATCCGTCTTTGTTTGAATAATTATATGTATCATTTCCTCGCTTCAGCTGATAATGATGCAACACGATGAAGTATCTCGGGATCCTTTGGTGTACCAATGTTTATTACCTTCTGTTGGCTCTATTAGAATAGCACATCTCTCCTGAAAATATGCAGGAAGGATGTCAAATTTTCCATCTTCTAGCACCTCAAAGAGGTTTTCACTGTCAGATACGTCCTTTATTTTTCCTCTTGATTGATCTAGTGTTGCCATGAAATGGTTTTCAGCACTAGGTCCTTTTCCTTGATTTATTTTAATTTTGAGACTAGAAAGTTTGGCATTCTCCTGACTACAAGAAATGTTACTTGATTCTACGATGGAAGATATCTTAGGTGTTATGGGTTCGACAACATTAAGATATACAACTAAGTCATGATCATTGGAAAAGACATCCAATTCAGGGTTTTCTAGTTTATCCCAGTCAATTAGTTATGGGCGAAGAAGGGGTAAGTCATAGTCATCATCATTGTTAGGTGCTTAAAGGTTCATGACATAATAGTCATAATTTGGCGTAGAGTAGGTAATGTCATAAATAGAATGCTCTTGAGGATAGTCTCTCCCAAGTGTTCTCCAATCAGTTCTAACAAAATCAGTATTGGTATTTTGTGGTTCACAATCAAGTGACTCTTCATCTAATGTTTGTCCCTCAAACGAATGGATTATATCAACACATACATCTTTAACACTGCAAGTTCCTTCTTGATTAATTTCAATAGATTCATTTGTATTTTGAAGTTGACTTACTTGTGTACATGACATAGAGGATTCTTTTGCTATCTTTTGTCTTCTTTCAAACTTAGCTTCTTCTAGACTAATAGTCAATCCCTCTTGACTATCTATTAGTTATTTCATTGCTCTTCCATACCTTGGTACGTCTTGCTCATCATTTGATAGAAATCTGATATTTCTTGATACTCAATCAATAATCATTTGTGTTTCTTGTGGTGTTACTTCTTGTTCTTTTTCATCCTCTTTCTTTTGTTGTCTTGTATATGCCTCTTTTCTTTGAATTTTGAGTTCTTCTTGTCTTCTTTCTAACTCTATCTTTTGTTTTGTGAAATAAAAGTCTTCATTTGTAATAGTTGTTTGCTTTTCATTCTTTTCTGCACTTGATACACTAGATGATAAATCTGAACCCCATTCATATTCATTTGAATCTGTCTCTCAACCATTGTCTAGGATTACACCACTATACCATACAGGAATATTGTATGGTGCAAATAGTTCTCTGATTTTGGCCATTTCTTCTTTCACTGCTTCTGGAATATATTGCTCAGATTCAACACTTGTTTGTATTTCTTGAACTTGTTTTCAAGATTCTTCTTCTCTTTTGATTGTAAGTTCTTCATGTTATTTCTCATATCCTTCTTGTTTTTGTTTATTGGCTACTATTTCTGCTGCTTGGTGTATCTTTTCTTGCCATAGTTCTTCTTTAGGGATTGCTTTCTTTCTCCACTTTTCCTGTTGATAATTATGTTGCTTTTGATTTGATTTTGGATATCCAAGTCCTGATTTATCTTCTTTAGATTGCAAGTGAGGACAAATAGGTTCTGAAATACCTTCTTGTCGCTTACCAATTGGTCCTTTTCTTTCATATCCCATTTTTTGCATGATCTTATAACCATTGTCATATTGCTCTATGGGAATATTGACTTCTACAACTGTTGCTATAGTTTCATTTTCATCTTTACACAACCAACTAAGAATGTCCTTGTCTTCAATTTCTCCTGCAAGTGTTCTAACTCTAACAAATTCTCCATCAAACATTTCTACTATTTTTTCCGAGATCCGTGATTGAACATTTGTAGGCTTTCCATATGATTTAGGTGAAAGTGGAAAGCTATGTAAATAATATTTTCCCATTCCTTCGTCATTTAATTTGAGCTTTTTTATCAAAGGTTTCCCATAATTGTTCTTGAATTTCTTTGGTTAGATAAATTGATTCTCTGTTATGTGGAACTCTTGTATTGTGTGTTGGCTTCATATTTTTGCAATATTGGCTAGAGTATGCAATTATAGTGAATTATTGTCCCTCATGAGGAAACTTTACACATTGGTGATATGTAGAAGTAACTGCTTGCATGTTGTGAATCCATGGTCTTCCCAGAAGAATGGTATAAGATAGATTCAAATCTAAAACCTGGCATAATGTATTCCTTTCCATAGGTCCTATTTTGATTGGTAACACCACAGTTCCTTTAGAAGAACGTTCTTCTTTGTCATAAGCTTTAATGGTTATTTTATTCTTTGGATCTACTGCATTTTCTGAATATCCCAAAGCTTTTATTAAAATTAATGCACAAATGTTTAAGCCAACTCCACCATCTATGAGTACGCGTTTCACATGAGTTTTGTGAATGGTGACTTCAACATGTAAGGGAGCATTGTGAGGATGTTGCAAGGATGCATCATCATTTTCAAAAAATGATAAGAAATGAGGGACTATAAGGTGTCCCACCATGTTTTGGAACTGATCTACATCCAAGTCTTTTGAAACAGTTATTTCCGTTAGAGCTTTTTCCAAAATTTCCTTATGCATAGGTGAAACTTTGTGATTCAGTGCAACAGGATATATCTTGTCTTCTAGCTTTAGTTTCTTGGGATGATTACTTGATAGACATTGTAGGTTTATTTGTGGAATCCTACATTATAGATTTGGGAGACATCATTTATGATATTCATCTTCTCTTTGATGAAGATGATCCTTCTTTGATTGTTGCGAGGGAACACTCTGACCCTCTTGTTCATTCTCTACATTATCACTCTTTCGAGGTTGACATGATTGTGGATACTTATGTATAACAATTGGAGGAGGTCTCTTCATGTTTGGAGGAGACATGTGAGTCTTTGGGACATGTTCTACATTCATCTCCACTGGATCTTCACTGAAGCATTTTTCAGATATTCCATTCATCATGAGTTTTTTTCATTCATCTTCTCTTCATGATTGGGGAGACTTTATGGATACACCTTTGGTTTTGTTTCTTCTTAAGGGGAGGAATGTTGTTCGACGTTCATGGAGCAATTTATTCATACATCTTCGAGCTTTTATCATTGGTGCAACTTCTACATTGAGGGGGGGCTTCCTAGCTTCTCTTCTCTCGTATGGGGGGGACTTTTTCCTCACATGGGGTTTGGTTCCTCACATGCTTCTATGAGAGTTATCTTGTATAGTTTTCAACTCTCTTTTGGGGGAGGGTTTTTTTTCCATTGGGTTTTTCTCTCTTTCCCCGCTTTGTACGAGATTTCATTGCATTGGTTTTCTTTCCATTTGCATTTGTACATGGGTACCTAACATGGCCTCGTAGTTGGGACCCATCTTGCATTTCTTAGTCGCATTGTAGACTTAAGTGCATTCCCCTAAGTTGCAGTTAAGGGGGGGTGTTGGTGTAAATAATTATTAATCATGGATATTATTACACCTTACTTAAGTTTACTTAGGAAATGCATTTCATAGTAGTATGGGTACGAGACATTTGGGTGTTTGTGCTACATTGGGATAGTGTGTGTAGGAGAATTTCCACCTTTTATGGTGTTGATCTTGTTTCTACTCTATCATTTCCACTTATTGTGGAGTGATAATCCCACCTTCGGTGGGTGATCCACCTCATGTGGAATATTTTATTGTTTCTCCTACCTACCACACCTATTTCCTACATACCCTTGTTTATTATTGCGCCACATGTCATGTTTGTGCGCTCGCATATCCATATTGCCTTGCCTATATATGCAGACTCATATTCATTGTATGTAACATCTATCAATCATCTATCCATCGATGAGATTACAATTTATTCTTGTCTTATTATTTGTCTCTCTTTTTTGTAAATCTCATTGAGCTCTTGATCTTGGAAAAATCTCACACCTTCTATGTTAAAGTCTTGTAGAAATTTAGCCCCTGGTTTTCCCAACATTAAAAGGTATTTTTCTTTTTGTTTTGCTAATAAATTTTCCATTAGTCTATCAAAATTGAAATCTTGCTCAAGGTTTCTAATGGTGTTATTGGCCACTTCTTCATCAACAACCATATATTCAAAAGTTTGGAACATTGAATTATCTTCTTCCATTTGTTTTTGTTGTTTTCTTAATTTCTCGTATTGAGCTCTAGTCCAAACTGACATGTGATTGCTTTGAAAAATTTCTTAAGTTTTGACCTTCTAAAAACAACTCAATAGGTGATTATTGGTTTAGGAAGGTATGCTTTGTTGATTTTACCACTGTTGTTGGTTTGTTGTGATAAAGCGTCTCTTTATTGAAAAGCACATCCTTGCAAAATTTCTTCATCAAATTCTGTCCCACAACCACGTAAATAGTGACAAAAATGGTGTAGGAATATCCTATATTTTAACAAGATTTTGCGGTTGATATACAAGAATCTTATCCTCTTCTAAGTAGCTTTGTAACTGGGATTTCTTTTCTTAAGGCAATATTTAAAAGTTATACAAGCATATGATAGTTTACAAGTTTGCTTGATTCCAATGTGAGTGCAATTCTGATTTTGATATAACCTAGGTTCAAAATAGGAACGATATCCAAGATAATGAACAAAAGGTGGATTGATCAAGTTTCGTGATAGAGCATTTGATATATCCTGATGAGAAACTGATAATGATGCCGACTTTTGCACTTAAGATGGTTGAATCACTAGCTCGTTGAATGTTTTATGCTTATGGAAACCTTTTGGAAATAGCCTGTTGGATTGGTAACCCAGTTATTGAACTAGTTTGAAGATGTGTGATAGTTTAAAGACAACTATACTCAAGAAGGGTTTTGATACCAACTTTGAAATTTTGGTTTAATATGCTTTGTCTCAGATGTGAGAAAGCATTTGTGCTAACTTTTGGTCAAAAGCGCTAACTTATGGAACAAATGCGCTACTTTGTTGCTTCAAAGTGTTGTTCTAACTGTGTTTCAAGGATTTTTCAATTTTTCCAGCAAGTTGTTAGATTTTTGCTCATTTTTAGATGATGATTTTCTTCAATTTTTGACTATTATGAGCACGTTGTAGACATAGAAGACACAATGTTTAAAAAGAAAAATGCACAAGCAAACACAAAATCCTATGACAGACTATGATAGGCTAAGACAATAATTGTTGAATCTCACATGGGGTTCCCCCCGAGGCTATGCTATTCAAAGCGGATATTTAGATGCTTGACCCCATTGGCTCCACCCTTGACACTCACTTCTCTGGGGCAACCAAGCACTAGTTTCTGTGAAAAATCCCCATGGCAAACTTTATAACTCTACTAAGAACCATATGTGTGTGAGCCGCTTCAGAGGTTCGACCTGCTGCGCCAACAATTAGAAGGACTTTGACAACTAGTACAAGTGGTTTTTAGTAAAGGATTCCGATCATGTGGCCATACATGCGACACTTTCAACTTTGTAAATATAGAAGGTTCCCAGCCTATAGAGGTTACACTCTATAGGGTTTATGGTGAAACATAGTGTCAGTATGAACTTATCAACACATGTTGTTTGTGACTTTCGTCAAAAACACTATTTATTTAGAGTGGATCCGAAGGACTCGATATTAGCATGTTTCCACTTGGGTGGTTCCCCTCTCACTAGCCCCCTCAAGGTAGATCGAGAAGGCATGCCCTCTAAAGGTTACACATAAAAGGGAGTAGGTCTGGTTTTCTGATCACCACATGAGGGTGAGAGCATACTTACCTACTACTTCATCGAGCACAAAAAACACAAGTTTATTTTAGCCCTCTACAATCCATGTGCATCTATTTTAAAGAAGTCACTCAAAATGCAAGTTGCATGTTGTCAATTTATCCCCTTAGTTTAAGCTAAATGAGTAAGATATGATGTGTTACTTTCCAAAATAAAACTCCTAATTAACTACGTGAGGAAATGCATGAAATTTTATTTAACATAATCCTGCACACATATATGTTAGTAGTTTTAAATTTTCAGTTCTTGGACATTTGGACCTGTAGAAAAAAGTTTGTTAGTTGCGAACAAATACGCTAGTCTAGCAAATGCGTCATTTTCCACCTCAAAAGCGCTGACCTAGGGGACAAAAATGTGAACCTAAGATACGAAAGCGCTGCTCTATGGACTAAAATGCGAGAATTCATAGACAAAAGTGCTAGCCAAAATGACACATGCGTTAACCTTAGAGACAAAAGCGCTAATCTAAGGATCAAATGCATTGATTTGAAAATAAAAGCGCTAACCTAAATGCCAAATGCACTAACCTGTGAGACAAAAGCACTAATCTATTACATGAAAGTGCTGTAAGAATTCACACAAGTGTGAATTTGGATTACAAATGCGTTAAACTTATATTTGAGAGAACTAGATAGGATGTTAGAAAGATATATGCGAGGTTTCAGCCCCACGGTGGGCACCAAAATGTGTCGACTTGAATTTCATCTTCAAAATACTACCTGCAACATATTAGTTTCACAAAATACAAAGGAAATGCTATAGGAAATCCAAACTCAACCAATGAAACTACATGAAATGAATATTATAATAAAAGCCATATTATTACCTTCATGATTTAAGTCTCATTGTGTCCTAACTCCACTATTCCTGGTTGCAGATGATTTTCTCTCAGACAAGCACTGGTAGCTTCCAAGATGGCATATGAAGAATGGACTGATAACTGATAGTTAACTGATACTATGATATGCAATGCAAATGATTTAAAGCTAAATGAGAAATGCTAAATTGCTAAATTGCTTCAAGATAGAAACTCACAGATGCATAAGTTTTTACTCAAATTGTTAACTTGAAGACTAACTCTTTCTCAACTCAAACTCCTACTTTTATAGACTTTGAGAGGATAAGATGATGTGCCTGAGATCAACGATCATGATTAGATCTACAAATTTGGATGGTTGTGAGCAAAGGTGAAGGTTGAGAGAAAGGGGGGAGGAGAAGCCAAGTGTCACTCATCTCACCTTGACTAGGTTGCAGATTGAGAGAATCTAGGGATGGTTGGAGAAGATTTAGGCATGAGAGGACAAGTGGACTCAAGTCCTTCCTAAGATATAGGGCTGTTGTAGAGAATATAGAAGAAGGTTAAGAAATATGTGTATGTACACAATATTTCATTTATTTTGGAAGTTGGAGATAAGTGGCTAATAAATGTTTTATTTATTTTAATTTTGTTGAATTAATTTAGCCACATGATGGATGAGTTGGCAAAGGAAAGATGAAGTGGAGATGGAAGGTGAGTTGGAAAAGAGATTAAATAATTGAAGAAATTATTTAATATTTGAGACTATAGGATAGAAAAATAACCATTAAATATTAGATATTTAATTGATTGATTTGAAGAATAATTAAATATTAGATATTTAATTAATTGATTAGAAGAAAAGGATAAATGAATTAATCAATAAAATATTTTAATTAAATTAATTAATAGAAAGACATGAAATGAATTAAATGAATTAATCTTTTCAAATTAATTATTTAATAGAATAATAATTGTTAAATAAATATAAAATATTTATTTAATTGCTCATAGCCATTTTTATGTGTATACATATATTGATCATGCTTGTTGGCATGTATGCCTTGATGGGTTATTTCATTTAATGCCATGCAAACATTATTCTATTTGTTCTTATTAGGTGGTGTGTTTGTGAGCTATGCTCCCTTGTTTTGCATGAATGTTGTGCTTGTACCTAAGTGACTATCTTCTAGCATGGTAGGTTGGACCTAAGGGTGCCACATGGTTGAGTGCGTGGAACCACTATTGGGGATTGGAGTTCTTAGAGGCTTCATTTGGTCCTGAGCTTTGGTTAGCATGTAAGTGAAGGTTCTCTACTTCTTATTTCAGTTTCTCTCATTTTTTAATATGATTACACAACATAAAACATATCAATTTAGGAGTTTGAGTCATCTTTTGTAATTGTAGCATGTTTATTTGGAACCTCTTATTGGATGGAGTATAAACCTCCCAAATAAGTGGCGATGATTTTATTTTCATTTTCATATTCCGTTGAGGTCGATGTTGATGCTATTTTCATTCCTTGTGATTTTCTTCTTTTTGGTTAATATGGAAAAATGAACTTAGCACATATTTGGATTTATCCCTAAATTAAATTTAGTGTTGTTAGAATTCCTTCAATTTTATCTTTGGTTTCTTGTGTGGTTTGTCTTCTAAGTTTGAGGTTGTGTGTGTGAGAATGCACCATGGGGTCATGTCACTTTGGTTCTCCTTTTGGTTGATGGACTAGTAGGATGTGTTGATAATGAATCCCTTGTCCCTCGTGTCCTTGTGCTTATGTTGGAGTTCTTTGTAGTTCTCCCGTTATGTGAGGAACATATCTCTTGTTAGTTAGTGTGTTGGAGATTGGTCAAGGTTGTCTCTCTTCTTGTCTCTTGGATGTTTTTGATCAGTTTGTTAATGTTGATTTTATTTTTTGGGGATTGCTAAGTGTTGTCCCTGGTATAAGACCTAAAATGGTCATCTATTTAATTTCTAGACATGACTCTAACACACTGTTAGGACTATTGAACACATCCAGATGATGAGAGGGGGGTTAATCAACACAAATCAAATTTTAACTATTATTTAACTTTTAAGTCTTCAAATCAAATCAACAAAAGTAAAGAATGAGACATAAAAAGGACAACATGGGAACACCAATATTTTTTTGTGGAAAATCTAGTGAAGGAAGAACCACGATGAGGATCAACTCACAATATATGAAATAAGTTATTACAAAGTTTGTTTTAGGATCACTGCTAAGGAAGCTCACTGCTCTTTGAATGGACTTGCAGGCCAAGGTGCACTTTCCTAGGACGCGATACTATACTTGTAGTCTAAATATCACTTCTCAAGAGAAAAATACAATGAGATTACAATGACATATATAATGTGAACTACTATATAAAAGCATATGACAAATGCTGGTAGTGCAGTCCTCTTTGTAGCTCAGTTACTCTGTCATACAAACTTTGCACACTTCATAATTTTATTAGATATCACTAATTTATTTTGCACGTTACAAAAAAATCACATAATCTTTCATATCTTCACAAATGACTTAACCTTTCATATATATCCTTTGTAGTATCCAAAATATCAATTATGTCGGCTTAAATATGACTTAACAAATGAGATGTGTGACCTAGAATGGGTCGGTTCCAAGCATATGCATCAACCACAAAATTAGGTAGCAGATCAACCTAGCACTTATCTGGAACATAAACATATCATAGTGCATCCTTGAAAGCAAATGAAATAGGCTAGGATTAATCACAATTGAAGGAACATACTCAATCGACCATATATCAATACCATTGTCAAGTTTACTAATTGTTTGCCTTTCTATCATTAGGGAGAGACTCAAAACACATTGTAGACTAAGATCAAGTCACTAGAGACCATCTAAACCTTTTTACAATATCTCTTGAAGAGATCAATGATCGAGTGTAAGTTCGAAAGAACATCATCATTGAACTAGTAAATAATGTGCAGACCAGACCAAGTGTATGAAAACATGAGCAACCACAATTATATTGGCCATATTTATATAATGTAAGTTGGTGCCAAACATTTATATGGGTATCCACATAATATCATGGATAAGATATAATTTGTCTGCAATGTGGGTAAATAGATCCTAAACGGTACATCGGATTTTGATTTTTTTTTAGTTGTCTTCATATGCGACTTAACCACTTATAGATATTGATCTGGCTTTTGGGTAGCAACGATGCACACCGTGGAATCAATTATGCGCACAAAGGTCAAAAAGTACACATTTCAAAGTGTTACCTGATACATAACTAAAGATGTTCCAGTAACTGTCAACCCAAAATTGCTAGTAGTTGTTGACAAATGTCCCAATAGTGGTGCACAAATGTCCCAATAGTGGTGCACAAATGTTCCAATAGTGGTGCACAAATGGGCCAATTATGAACAAAAAATTACAAAAAATGATTGGCTATTGGTACAAAATAAATTTATTAATGGTGTTTTCACTATGATGGCTATTAGGGGTCAACATGACAATAAGGTGACGATTATTGGAACTGTGTTATCTATTGGTGCTCTTCTCCTATATAGTATGTCAAGCTAGTTGAAGGTTATGAAAAGCCATTTTTTAACACATGAAAAAGGCAATACATATCGTGGAAATTTGTAAAACGATTTCACACATAAGCTAAAACCCCAACTGCATATCATGGAATCTATAAATGTTTTGTCACCAAAGTTTAAGCCACAAGGCTACAACCTAAAGCGAGTTGAATAGGAAACGTTGTCAAAGGATTTCAGAGGAATTTTTCAGCTGCAGAAGCTTAATTTGGCAAACTCGAACCAAGTTACATTATTGATTTCCTTTGAATGTATATAATGGAAAGATTTCAAGTTTAATTAGTTTTAATTAAAAGAGAAGCTTCCATGAATAAATAAAATAGGTTGTGCAAATTTACTATTGCAACCATTCATTATTTATCTATGAAAAATATTTGTAGAAACAAGAAACATAGTCTTGGGTACTCTCATTCAACGCTATAGTAGCTACAAATCTATGTTTAGTCCAAGCTCTTGTTGCGAGTATTATAGAAGAGTTGTAGCCATATATATATATATATATATATATATATATATATATCTTTTTACCAAAATTATTGAAGGAAAAATGCTGCCATGCAAAACTTAGAAATTTTTTATTACAATAATAAGACCAACTCATTCACTATTTTTAGTTAATAGAAAAATATTCTTAGTAGCATAGACATACATTAGTAAGTAACTTGTAGCTGGAAATGAGCTCATAACTAGTACCTTTTTTAGATCATGTGAAAATAATAAATAGATTAACATGGATTAAGCTTTAGTTCTTACTTAAGACAATATGGAAAAGAGCTACAAAGTTTTATCATCTCTATATTTGATTGGTATGATACCATGTTCAATTGCTATGAAATAAGAACCTTTAAATGCATGCTTGGAGATAATGCAATAACTAGTTAATAAAAGGAAACCATAAAATAAGGGCATTTATATGTAAATATAAGGGTGCAAGTATGCAAGCTCGTGTCTACTAGTGTAATGCCCAATAGACTCAAGTAACAACAACCCAATTTAATATAGATTAAAGGTAGCCGCCCATGAACTCTACACAACAAAGATTGCACCAAGTTTTGTCTAGGAGGTGATTCTTAATCCAAGAGTCAAGTGTGCTATTAACCTTGAGTTAGTATGCAGTTAGCATAAGAGATTGCCTAGTTGGTTCAAAGACTGAATCCTTTTATTGGTTCTAGCTGAGTAGGGTGGTGAACATTGATTGCACGTTAAATCATGCTTGCAACTTAAAAAAAACCTTTGGGGAAGGTGACACTATGCCATGCAAGCGTTTATCAGTTCACATGGTCTAGATGCACTACCTAATCAAAGGTCATACTGGTTAGGAGGTACCTATGGTGTGTGACTAACTAGAGTTGTATAGCGTCAAAACACTAGGCTTAGATTGTATTAGACTTATCAACCTATTTACACCCTTGCAAAGGGTAGAGCCGCTTCCAGTAGGAAGATGTGTAGGAGATTGCTAGGTCTATGGTTGGGTGGTAAATTACCCTGATGATACTTTCCCTCTAGTTAAATACTAGGAGTTATAAAGAAATAAGAATGGATTCAGGTTGCTATAAAATTCTAAACTTCTTATGTGTTGTATTAGATAGAGTATTTTATGTTTTATTTATGCATTTGAAAATCACGCTCGAATAATACATGTTAATTGTTGTTAGATGATAGTTACTTTTCCTTATTTACGTTTAAAAAATAAAAATCAATTCAATGTTTACTTCTGTAAGAATTATGATGTTAATTTACATGATATTTTGGTTTCAGTAGTTTTATCATATTACACATTACCACTACTCTTAGATCATTGCACGGTAGCTCTCATTCTTAAAGTTATACCTTACTATTTTGCACACATTAACAAGGATTTTGCATTGCACACACATATAAGAAATCTTGCATGTTTGAAAGTGTTGTTGAATCTTTTATCTAGCGATTCTAGAATAGTAGTCTTACATGGTTTGACAACAAGGTGATTGAAAGCAATGATATAAGCCAACAAATACCAAAACTAGTTTTTATACGAGAAAAAAAAAAGAGGAAAACAAGGTGAGTTGAAAGCAACACTATGAAAATTGTAGAGATTGTATTCACAATTCTCAATCAAATCTATAAGAGAAATGTTAGAGCCATAATTACAAGAATGATTCGTTAGTTGTAAAAATGACTTAGCACAACAAAATAATATTTATTAATTTATAAACACTTATTTTATTATCATTAGCACCCCTACACGATTGATAAACTGTATTTTGTTAACTATCTCAATATTGCTATTTATTCTTTTATTAAAAAAAAATAATATCTTAAATTTTTTAATTTTAAATAAATTTTGAATACTTGTATATTTTATTTATCTAAATTATTAACATAAAAAATCAATAAATTTGATTGTATAAACTTTTTACACACATTACCTAGATAGTTTCGTATGCTTCGACGAAGGTCATCCTTTACGCAAAATTCCACTTCATTCTTGGCGAGCACGAATGCAATATAGTATTTGTCCCTTTCATTATACAATACAAAAGGGAAAGAATGATACTTTCATGCGCTTCCCCCCTCCTTCGCCCATGGTATTATAATTGTTGTACCTATATAAAATTTCAGTACTTTCAATGGGGGGAGATTGTAGACACAAAATAAATCATCAAGGGGGTTTAGTTTTCTAAGGATGATAATGATATTTGTTGTTTTATAGTATGAGTCTTAAGGACGATGGTATGCTTTTTATTGTTTATTTTTTTAAGAATGATTGAGTTAGATTGGACTTATAGATGACTTCTATGGACTAATTGTCTTTATTTATGATAACATCGCTATCGTTGAAAGACACATTCTAATTTAGATTTATGTTTACTTGCTACATTTAACAACTTAAGTAAAAGACAATTTTTACTTAGTTTAGATATATGGTTACTCATTATATTGTAGTGTTTAAAATATAAAAACATTAATAAACTTGTATTAATAATAAAAAATTTATGTTCTTCAAAGAGAAATCGGAATTTTGTATCCTATAAACAATACAATATATATGTCCCATATTCAAAATACAATAAATATAATTCATGCGTATATAAATAAATGAATATAAATAGATCCATATATTATAAATCACCTGCCAATCCAAAACCAAATTGGCTCTAAAAAATTCTATTGCCACAAATTTCTAATATCTTCTATAGGGGAATCGTACCAATAGCTGTTATAACTAACTTCGCACACTCACATGTTTTAAACGACACATTATATTTCAGCAATATTTTTTGTTGTTGTCTCCATATACGACATAATTGCTTATAGTTGTTGTTCTAGGTTTTGGGTAGTAATGATGCACACTGTTGGTTTTGTTATGCGCATAAGGGTCAAAATGTAGTCATTTCATAGTGTTGCTTGATACCTACTTAAAGATGCCTCAATAACCATGCACTACAACCACCTAAAAAATGACCAATACTTATGCACAAATGTCTCAGTCATCATGCACTATAGGTACCAATAATATTTTTTTTTGTATTGAATAAATGCGAAAAATAATAAGACAAATAAGGGGACAACAACATTTGCTAAGAACACAAAGATATACGCTACCAAACAACAAATTACAAGGCTTCACAATCAACAAAAGGGATCATAACTTTCGAGCAACAAGACAATATAAGATCGAACATTCAAGAGGAGGTAAGAAGCTGATTAAAAATTAGATTTGAATACCAATAAAGTTGCATATATCCTCTGATTAAAATCCAAAAATTCTAACTATTGAATATAAAGTAAACGGTACATGTGAAATTAATTAATAAATTTTTAATTATCATTTTTTTTTGATTTCTTTAAAACTAACAATTTAAAAATTGGATAAACAAAAAGTGAACGTAATTGAAACATAAAGGATTAGTGCCCTTCCCCTACAATTGAATCCAAAATCTAGCTCACATAATAATTCCATTTTCTGTTTCCATTGAAAACCAAAAAAAATTGAAGATAAATCAAAACCCTCTAGCAAGCGTTCAAAAAATTCTAATTCACTGTTGACCTGTCACTTTTTAATTGGACACGTGGACTCATATCTTCCAACCCTAGTCAGTGCATATCTTCTGCCCGGAGGAGATTTCTTTATCCGCAAGCGAAGCAACCCACAGAAAAAAGCATATCGCGAGAAAACCACGCTGACCGCCTTAAACTAGGGTTAGCCTTATGTACGGCTGGATCCGAGATTTTGAGCAGGACTTTTTTTTCCACCGTGTTTTGATAAAATAATATTAAATTTTTGCGAAGGTCTGCAAGCCAGGGTTTCGTCGGATGGTGTCTGATCGAGTAGTGCGATTAAACTGGCGGAAATGGACCCGTTGTGCATGCCGATGCCCTCGATCTACAGGCATTGCTCTCACTAACTTCATTTCTCTAAATCTCTGCGCTCATATTTCTCTGCAAGATTTTCGACGATTTTTTTTTTTGAAGTTTATTTTGTTTTTAAAAACCTGGGAGGATTTTGAGCTACTACACTTCTCTGATCACCTCCTTCTCTTAGTCCTTTTTTTATTCGGTGTCGGGGAAGGGGTGTGGCGGGGGGGTTAATCTTATATATTTAGCTGAAACTGAATATTTTTGGGTTAGAGAGATTAGTACCAGAGCTTCGATGGTAAGATTTTTCTATGATAGGACCATAAGTTTGGGGTCTATGCGTGTGTCGATCTGTATTGAAGATGAAATTTATACATCTTTTCGTTTATTTTTGTTCGGCAGACTTTTTTAAGGATTAATTGGCCGCGTAAACTTGGAAATTTGGGGGTTTGTTGACAATTTCGTTGCATGCAGAGAAAGATTTTACTTCATTTTTGTTGTTGTTGTTGTTATTGTTTTTTTAAGTGCGTGATCTTTTTAGTCTAAGTTCTTGATGCGGTTTTTAGTGTGTTGAGATAGTCCTTTTTTTCTTGGTGAAATTCGTGAAAGATTGTTAGAGCTAGGTGTATAGGGTTTCAAAATAATGGTTTGCCGACTTTCTGTATTGCGTGCTGTCACCTATGCACGATCTCTTCGCTCTGTTGGGCTTGTAATTTTTTAAAGTTTGCTAGATGGTTCGTTTAAAAGGGATTTAGGTCAGTGGGGTTTGTTTATTGCTTGCAGATTCTTGAAACTAAAGTGGTGCTCTGTTGATTTTTGTGGGTGATGATTGACCTCTTGAGATTAGGGCATGCAGGTTCCCTTTCTTGTTTTGCATTCCATTTTTCGTACAGTTCTAAAGAGGGATTTTAATTAAGTGTATGCTGGCATCTCTTTTTTGCATGAACAGGGTTTCAATTGGCCACTCTCTGAAGGAGAGCTGTAAATTAGTGTTGTAAATACTCTTTTTTTTTTCGGAGTTGTTTCTTGTTTGGTTTACTGAAAGATTAATGTAATATGACTATGGAAGTGAGGAATGGAAATTTAGCGATTGACGTTAACAAAAATGTAAAAGCGATTGATATTAACAAAAGTGTAAAAGCCAGTGTGAATTTGAAAAGGAAGCGGGCAAACCAATGCGCAGAATATATAACTGCTTTTGCTGCTTCGCTGAAGAATTCTGATCCAAGCCTGAGGCAGTCCAGGAAGCGCATCAAGACAGATGTACAGGAATGTTGTTCGCAAGAATTTGAACATTGTTCTGAAAAAGCTGTTTTACAGAACTGTGGCAACTTTCACAAGAATTGCTCTGGAAAACTATTTTTGCATAATTATGACAACTTTCGCAAGAGCTCCTTACCAAAGCGGGTCATGCATTTCTGGGAGGGAGAGTGGAATGATTTCCCTGTAAATACACTTGCTCCTCTCAAAGAGGCATTTCAAGCTGGAAAGGCTGTTTCTGATGTGTCAATTGATAGCTCCTCATATCTTGTTGATTTTCTCCACATGGTTCTCATAGATTTGAAAAATGGAATGCAACGTTCAATTGCTTGGATAGATGAAAATGATAAGTGTTTTTCCCCAACTTATGTTGTTGAGGGCAACTGTCGTTTCAAGGGTAGGCAGGGTGACAAGGACAAACATGTTTCTTTGGGAAGTGAAAAGGTTCAACAAATTGAGGTGAAAGTTGAAATTGGCATAAGTGGGACAGACAGCCCAAAATCAGAAAATAGCAGTGAGTTGTCTGTTACACATGTTAAATCACAGAAGTTTCAGGCGCAAGTTCTGCACACAGACTCAAGTGATTCTGAACATGATTCAAGTGACACTCAGAATCAATGCAGAGTGTTTCCTTCGGGCCAACTGAAAGAAGTCTTTTTAGATAATGGAGCAGGGGATGTCACAGCAGCAGGGATTTTGCCAAAAGATTTGCAATATGGCTGGTGTATGGGTACCAACAGATCTGGAAGTCATTTTTACGGGATGTTCTCTGACAGACTTATTAAACTAGAGGAAGGTGATCATGAATTTTCGACTGTCCAAAACAGGTTTCTTGCAGGCGATTGTACACATGTAACTTATCGCAGCATTGTTGGCATACATCGTATTTTGTCCTCAAGCGTTTCAGCAAAAGCCCGCTTGCAGGCATTTCAAAATCATGTTGAGATAACTAGAGAATGCCGTGGAAATGCTAATGTTTTGCATGCTTGGCATGGTACCTCACGGAAATGTGTACCTGGTCTCATAGTGCATGGTTTTGGACCTAGTCAGATCAGAACACTTAAGGGTGGGGCAGCTAATGGCATTGGTGTTTATTTGACACCGGAAGATTGCTTCCATGCCAGGTGTGTAGTAATATGTGACTCAATAGAAATTACTATTGCATTCTTCGAGAAGGGGTACAGAATGTAGGTTCTGTTTTTCTAGTTAGTCACTTCTTCGACCTTTTTTGCTTTAGTCTGGTAAGTTGTATGTCAACGTATGCAACAATTTTATATCATTTGCCTTTCTCTGCAGTGCTGCTTATTCAGATGTTGACGAAAATGGTGAACAACACGTGGTGTTGTGCCAAGTAATAATGGGGAACATGGAGGAGGTTAAACCTGGCTCCCAGCAGCTGCTTCCCAGCAATGAAAATTTTGACAGTGGTGTTGATAACATAAAAAATCCAAAGTGCTATGTTATTTGGAGTACACGAATGAATACTCACATTCACCCAGAGTATGTCGTGAGCTTTAAGGTCTCTGCTGAAGTGCGCGGTAATTTTACTAGGCTTTTCTTAACACTGCTTACTAGTCCCTACAACTTTCTGTTTTATTTGCAAAGACACAGTCTTAGTGACCTGCTGAAACATTTTTCTTGTGTAATTAGAATATTGGGCTGGATTGAGAGCAAATTATGGCAGTCATGGTTTCAATGATACATTAATGGGGCCTCGTTTGCAAAGGGGCATTACTTGTGAGACGGTAAGCTATTGGGTTGTGTTTAGTGACAATGGTTATCTGCTTGTAAACGCTGGTGACATAGGACTTAAGCAATCTGTGCACAAAGGTAGCAAAATACCGGGCTATATTGTATTGTTTGTCTTATGGTAAGAGTTGACGTTAGTATGTTATCTGGTCAGATAAGTTTTTCTGCACCATATAAGCATGGAAAATATCTCGAGGATAAAGGTGAATAAAAGCATTCATAAAAAAGGCGATACAGGTGCATGTTAATAAGTAAAATGACCAATATAAATATCTGGTTTTGCTAGCTTAAACTAAACTTTCTGGTATTCTTTATTTAGGCAAGGATTCAACAGGCTCCAGCTTCAGCCAATGAAATGGATAAGAAGCTACAGGAACCTGCAGACGTACCTGTAAAGGCCACTACTGCATGGATTCATTTTCCAGTTTTATTTTCTGTTATTCAAAAGCACTTATCTACTTCAGATATTGATTCCCTCCAGCGTTACTATGCCGATTTCAAGGTCATCTATCCCCTCTGTACAACAGAAAAATAAAATCTTTGTATTTTTCCAAGTTGCTCAAGCCTGTTTGTTTTTGGTTGTACCAGAAGAGGAAGATATCTCGAGGAGACCTTATAAAAAGGATGAGAATGATTGCTGGAGACAAGCTGGTTATAAATGCTATTAAATACATTCAAAGCCAGGTACCAAATGCTCTTCTCCAAACAGTCACATGCATAAGTTGCTTATTTTGAGATTGTTTGTAGCATTCATCTCGAAGCTGTATGGAGTTATCTAAGGCAGAGTGACTTATGATTGTCATTGTTTAATTTTCTTATAAACTCAGATTTTGTTTTTAGTAAAAGCATTAAGATTCCCATGTCCTTAAACCTAGGATCTTTAAGGGTCTTATGTAGTTGTGTTTTAAGCATAATGGCTAATGGAAACTTGTTAAATCATATATGTTAGGCAGGAAACTCCACTAACATGCCTGGAATGTTAATTTGAGCTATGAATATTTCTATTTTCTCACATCTAATTGTTCTCTCTAATCTTACTTATGTAATGCATTTTTATATATGAGTATGTGACACAGAAGATTGTCATTGTTACATTTTTTTTTAAAATTTTGAAATTCTTTCGAGTAAAAGCATTAAAATTCCTATGTTCTTAAACCTACGTTTGGTAAGGGTATTATTTAGTTGGGTTTCTTATGTACTTTTTTTTGGCGTAAGAGTGGATGGAAATTTGTTAAATCATATATGCTAAGCAGAGAACTACACAATATTAAGTCTGAAATACTATTTTATATTTTAAACTATGAATATGTCAAATTTCTATTTTCATATCTACTTCTTTTCCTTTAAGTTTATTTCTTAAAGCATTTTTATAGATGAACATGTGAAATTTGTATTCTCACATCTACATTTTCTCTCTAAATCATTTGTCTGTAATGCTTTTTTTTAAAATTATGAAAGAAACAATGCCAACTTATGTTGTTGTTAAAAATATTATGAAAGGATAGGAATATAGAATACAACTGACACATAGGACATACCAAAATTTCTTATTGAGAAACTGTCCAAAATGGTAACCAAACCCTGAAAGCTGAGGAAAGATGGGAAATAGTTGTATTTAAGACGTATCATGTACTAAATTTGTATTTTATCTGTCATTGATAATTCATTGTGTGGTTTAAATTCACTAAAGACTCAATTCCCCTTATTAAATTTTTTGGAATGTCGTCCCTTTGGCAACATACAACAATGATTCAACTTCTTTGTTGTGGTGGTTTTCTTTGGTGTTGTAGTCAATGTGGAAAATAGTATAAGAGCTTATGTTTATGAGTCAAATCTCACTTATGCGCCATGCCTTGTCAAGGAATACAAGTTGTCTTGGGCCAAATTAAAAAGGGTTGCCAAAGGAACATGTATTGGTTTATATTAAAGAAAAAGAGGATGTCGACATTGCAAGTAATAGATCAAAGGCTCTTGCATATCCTCTTGCCAAGAGAAGCTCACAAAAACATCCTAGTGGCTTCTCACAGTCAGCTGGCCCACATCCTTTCATTTTAATGCCACCATCTTTTGAAGAAGAGAATGTTTTGATTTTGTGAAAAAGAGGCCAATTGGACAAGCCCTTCTAAAATGAAGCGAAGTAGGTTGCAAGTCAGAGCATTGCTTGTTGCATTTATGGCAATGGGCTTCCTTTCAAGATTGTTAGGTCACCTTATTGGTGGGATATGGTGAACACCATTAGCAATCACCTCTTGATTAAGTTAGCATTGGGGTATGAAAAGGTGCGAACACCTTTTTAGCAAAGGAGAAACTTTTAGTAGAGACATCATTGAGAGTAATTTAGGAAATGTGGCTAGAAATAGACGTGTCCATTATTTTTGATGGATGGAAAGATTGCAAAAATAGACTATTGATCATTGTTATAACAATGTTCCTAAAGGGGTGATTTTTTTGAAGGTAGTGGATTGTGAAGGGCAATTTAAAGATGCATGTTTCATTGCTGATATCCTCATAAAATTCATTGAAATGGTGGGGCTTTAAAATGTTGTCCAAGTCATAACAGGCAATGCTAAAAATTGTAGGGTAGCTAGGTCTATAGTGGATGGTACATATAGTCACAGTTTTTGGACGCCATGTGCAGTTCACTCACTTAATTTGATTGGCACACCAAGGGGTCTATAGTGGAGGGTAAATATAGTCTCATTTTTTGAACACAATGTGTAGTCCACTCATTCTATTTGATATTGTAAAAGATTGGCACACAAATTGAGTGCATCAAATGAATCTACATGGAGGGTAAGGTGATTCAAATGTTTGTGACTAATCTTTGTATGTCACAAGACATCTTCAAGACTTTCTTCAAGTTGTAGTTGCAGATGGTAATTTAAATTCTATTTTTTCTATGGTGGTATACTACCATTTATTGTACATGCTCTCAGATGCCTCAATTCAATGCACTCTATTGATGATAAGCAACAAGGCTTTAAGGCATAAGGATTTCATTGGTACTATCATCAAAGTACTAGTGGTTATAGGCTATAGAGAATCCACATCCTTAAGGGGAGTTTAGTAGATGGCTAAATTCCCTTGAAGAAAGAAGTTGATCAAACTGAGTTACTAGGCCTTGATGAAGGAAACCTTCTACTTGAACTTCAAGGTGTTTTTCAAACTAATATGAAGAATTTGTATTCTTGACAAATTCGTTAGAATCCAATCAAGTGGAAAATTTTATCACATTACAAGATGTTGTAAATTATTCAGAATCTAGTCAGTCAAAAAAATCAAGGCATCTTGGGAGAATTAATCCTTCATGGAGTCATAGACACGGTGGCTTGAGGGGAAAGCATCTCAAATTGAGTGGACTTATAATGAACTTATTTATTATCTAATTAATTATTCTAATCAATTTTGGAAGGATGTTACACCATTGCACTTATACCTCTTTGGAATGTATATAAATGGATTCTCTATGTATTATTGGAAACTCATCTTGTACAGGTTTGATTATTTTATCAAATACAAAATGTTATCATATCCTTTGCCCTTTTCTATTCTACAAGTTTTAATGGATCTATGATAAAATATTTCCTCCTTACAGAAGTCGTGGAAAGTTCAGGTAATATTTTTGGGCCAACACATCATCATCCAAACATTCCACCAATGATTGAAACAACTTTTAACATAAGACTTTAATAGAACAAGATGCAAAGTGAGCTTAATGCATGCCGTTTTAAGGGTTAAGAGATATATCATAAAGGTGGAAAAAGACACAAGTGACCAAACCCATTGTGAATTACTCTTTATTTTTTAGTTGCCGGGTAGGGGGTTATATTACCCACCCGCCCCAAAGACCCTATCTCATGCAGGGTGGGTTATTGCAGTGTATTCTAGTAGGCGTGTTTATGAACTAATTAATGGGCCCCCCTACAATTCGGTTGGCTTGGGGGAACTATGATTCGTATGCAGGGGCACCTGAAGCTTCATCAGAATAATGTTGCTGCCATTTTAGCGTTCCAGGGCCCCATTATAACCTTCATCCTCCGATGCCATAGAATCGTTGGGGCTGCCATTCGAGCCCCCTACTATTATAAAAGGGCCCCCTAGAGGTGGGAGGAGGAGGCGGCTCGGGCACATTCCCTCAAATTCTATTGACTCAACCCCCTACAATTCGGCTGGGATGGATTGGTGTGGTTCCCCTATGCTTGAGACACTGAAATTTCAAACCATAAGTGAAGAAGGCGACAAGATATTGGTTAGTACTTGTCGAGTTCTCTGCTCGGCAAGGGCCCCTTTTTGGGGCCCTGCCAAGTAGAGAAGAGAACTCAAAATGATATGAATGGAGCTATGAAATAAAAGCTTCCTGGATTTTTTCAGCCTTTTTTTTGGAAAGAAAAAGAATCATTTTTAATATTGATTAGGAGTGGGAAAGACTCAATTCCCTTTATTGATCTTTTTTTATTCTTTATCACATCTGTAGTAAAATGTTATTTTAAAACATACTCTGTGTACCCAATCAGATTGGCTGCTCAAGCTGTTTAAAGATGAACGATCTGACAAGGGGGCATGTTGGTCCAAGGGAAAATCCATTCGCTGCATTAATGATGTTGATTAGAAAGTAGGATGCTTCCTTTTGCAAGTGTAATGACAAAAATGCCCAAATAAGAACACTATAAAGCAAAGAAGCATTAATTGTTTGGGGAATTAATTGACAAAACAAAAGTATAAGATTTTTTGAAAAAATTGAGAAAAAATCGGATAATATATTATTATTATATTATAAATATTATGTTAATATAATAAAAATTAACAATTTTTTATTATAATATTACATAATTACAATAGTTAAAATCTGCAAATCCTCAAAATTGGTCAAGGAAAATGGTCAAAGATTTATTTTGATTTTTTTGGGCTAAAAATCGGCATATGAAAAGTTTCATGATTTTTCCTGATTAATCCGATTTTTTCCTGATTTATGCTTCACTGCTATAAAGAACTCATTTCCAATGCCTAGAGTGCAGAGTTGCACAGAGTGGCTATCTTTTCCAAAGTTGACTTTAATATTGGTTGTGATTTGATTAGGATGTGACTGAAGGATCTCCTAAAAATGACATTTTTAGGAGATCTCATGGGCTTTGTGAAGTTATTGTCATGATGCTATGTCAATTCTGTTGTAACTTTACAGGTTATCATAAAAAAGGGTATTTCATCCTTATCTCAAGGAGTTTGTTTCAGTGTTTCTGTTGATATCTTGGTCTATAACAGAAATTTGCATGAGCACTTTGCCTGCCTTGAAACTTCGTTTAATGTGGGTAGATTTAATAATTAAGGAATTGCTAAAACCAAAAATACTAATCAGCTGAGAGGTTGTTGAGGATTATAATGTTATTATCAACATTTTTCCAAAGGATTTCCCACCTTGCTGCTCTGGTTGCATTACTTGACCAAGAAAAATATATCTGAGTTGTAAAATTCAACTAGTAATAAGTTTTTCGTAACCTCAACAAATTAATATACTCTCGTACCTTACTGGTATTTTTAGATTTCTCTTTGTCATTTATGTTTAAATGCCCATTTGGATTGGGACATGGAGCAGTTCTAATATACTAGGGTAGGCTCAGTGCCTTGACAGCTGAAACCTAATTAGAACTGAGAAGTAATAATCTCTTTATGACAAGGCGATGCTAGCAAGAATGTATGCATTGGCTAAGTTTAATAAATGTCAAGTTTGTGGCAAATTTGCTGGTAACACCAACTATAATTTTGTTGTTGTGGCTTGCACAACATTCTCTAATTCTTCTTGAATTCGGGACCCTCTTCTTGAAATTCAACTGATCTATGATCATTAAACACATTGCTTTTTGTTATATATGTGCAGCCTTGTTGCAGTTCAAAATTTGTTCTTGGCATTTTTAATAGTTGATTTGAGAGCATTCATTTTGGTTCATGAACTTCTTTATGTTTTGACGACACTTTATTGTTCATATTTGTACCGTGGTTTTGTTTTATGTTTCTATGGTTCCCTTTATGCATGCATTCTACATGAGGTAGTAACTTGTGTCTATGCTTTGTGCCTTATTCTAAATTCATTATGCTAAATTGTATCAATTACATTTTGTGGCTCATAGATTTCCTGCTTGGCCTAATTTGGGTGTGCAATTTATATTTATAATGATAACTTTGTGCTATGTTTCCTTGTGTGTCACCTTGGTTTTAATGGCCGGTTTCCCTCGTTTAGTTTGGCCAAAGCTTTCTTTATTTGCACCTTTGTTGTGCTTTATTCTATTTTGTTGTTGACCTATTACTGCACATCCTTGGCTTAAATGATCCCTTTGCAACACAATTGTTATCAACAATCAGTCTCGTGGATAAAGCAATATTATATGCTATTTGACTGGTTGGTCATATCATGTTTTATTGCAAGATTGTGATGGTTCTACCCCACAATCATACACTAGGGTGGCCAGGTATCATTTGTGGGGTGAAATGGCTAAAGGTTAACCACTCATATATTCTTTGCTTGTTTAAAACCTAACCATTGATCTAAAATCAACTAGTGAGGATTGTTAGATGTGCGCCCATTGTTTATGGTGACCTTGACAATGTAAGTGAATGGTGGGCCCTGTTACTATGCACATTATTATCTTTATGTTCAGCAGAGTGTCCATGAATGGTTTTTAGATTTAATCAGGCTCTTTGAACCTTGTCTGAGCTATTGTGGACTAAGGTTGACATATAATGATGGGCCATGCTATACCCTAACACTATAGTGTGTATTGGGTCATAATTAGTTGGCTTGTGGCTACCTTAATTCTTAGATAAGTTACATAATCATTATTATAATCATATATGCGTGTTTAGGTCATCCTAGGGGTTACAGTTAAGTATCTAAGTCAGCTTGGGTGGCAGCCAAGTCTTAATTAGGTGTGTATAGGAGTTAGTGTATAGTTATTTATCATCACGTGGAGTGTTACTTCTTATTGCAGACAATCAGAGGTATCCCCCTTAAAGTGGATTAGGAGGTTTTCCCCTCAAAGTGGCATATTATTATCAAGTACTAGTTAAGTATTTATTATTATATTCTTCATTGTGCAATTTGTTTCATTACAGGCCATCATTTTTTATTAAGGACATATATTTGAATAATTGAGACCTTTTAGACATAAGATTTCTTTTGGGGTTTTTGGACGACTTGTCACAATGTTAGTGTATTGGAAAAATGGCAAAGTGAATGCATTGCTGCTTTAGCCTTGCTTGTTACCATTAAGCCTTCTTTTGTGATGATTTTACACCATTAATTCCCATTGTAACTCAATGCATGAATATTACAGTCACCACCAAAGGGAGGCGGCATGGCAGCATGAGGGCTAAATTGCAAAATGCTACCACACATTTTTGTCCCTAATGTTAGTGCCTGAATTGTAGATCTTGGTTGCTTTATGTTGGGCCATTGGAGTCTTAGATGTTAAACATGTTAGGAGCACACTTTCATTTCATTTGCCACAATGTCATTCTACTTGCTCAACACATCATGAACTCAGGATAAGTTTAATGGGCACATGTTTAACAAAAATGAACTATGGGCCTGTATGCTATGAAGAGTGAGAACTTTTGATTATGGACTTGGCAATTATCAAGACTTTTTGAATAACAAATTGCAACCTATGCATACAAAATTAACTTGAACATGCATTATGATATGATAGGAAATATGATATTGTTCATTAAAGCTTGACTTTTACTTTACAATCTTGATACAAAGAGATAACATGAAAACAAAGAGAAACTCCAGGAATAGGAGAGTGCAGTGATAATTGTTGATCATGTATTGACCATGAAATTGTTATGAACTTGATTGTGAGAAGAACAATAAAATTTAAAAACAAAGGGGATCATAATGCCATGCTTGAATTGGAATATGAATGAGGGATCACAGAAATAAAGTAAAGCTTTGTGATTAGAGGAAGAGATTTATTAAAGAGAATCTGATCTTTTCAATTAAATCAAAGAGAAGTAATCAATACAACTCGGTCACTTGTCTTTATTTAATAAGATTATTGAACTGGATATGTACAATTTGATCTCATTTAATGATTTTCACAAGGATCATAAATAAATTAACTTGTTTTTTAATGTTTATTGGAATTCAACGTTTTTTTGTGTGTTGTAGGATTTTTACTAACTGTAGATCAATTGGACACGGTTGATGATTGCCTAGAATAGCATGAATGGCTTCTTGTTGATTTTGATTACTATTGGAGTTGTGCGATGGGGTCATTCAAATGGAACAATTGGCATTTCTTATTGTGGACCTGTTGAAGATCGAAGATTGTGGGAGCTGATATTTGAAAATGAGACCATGTTAAAGAGATGGTTGCACCATGATGATCTCAAAAAGGACAAAATATTACTTAAAAGTGAATTAGGGCTAACTCTCCTCAAATTCTGGAGATATTTATTTTGGAAGTTCTAATTGAATTCAACTTTATAGTTGACTGGAGGGAAATTGAGCAAATTTTTTTCGCTTTAGGAAACATATAAATTCCAAAAAATTGACATTGTTAAGGGTTAAAAACCATTTGCTATTATTTTTGTTTGTTTTGTGGTTTTCCAATCTGAGTTACAACATACCAAGGTTCTTTTTTTAATTGAATTATTGGGGGATCTATATATGGGCCCTCTTCCCAACTACACATAAAACATGACCAAAACAAGCAAAACAAACAAAATCTATTAAACCACTATATTAAATGATGCTACATCTATGTTACCCTGAGTTTCCAAGACCGGGGGACAGGGAAAGGGGTTTCCGGGACATATTTTTTCCCTGGAGTAGGGGACAACAGGGCTCACACACACACAGACAGATATATATATGTATATATATAGGGAAATCTGAAATATATATAACATTGTAACACAGTAAACATTCAACAAACAGAGAGAGAGAGAGAGAGAGAGAGAGAGAGAGAGAGATATGTATATATATATATAGTGAAATCTGAAATATATATAACATTGTAACACAGTAAACATTCATCATAGCAATATAATAATATTTATAAATCAGATTCTAGATTCTAAGTCTATATTCATTGAATCATCATAGAATAAGAACATAAATTAGCATCATGATGAAATGAATCAAATGAGTTCAACTTTCAATTTCAAACATTCACAGATATAATTCATTGAAACAATGAAAAGTATCACTATCAAGTATCATATCATATATCAAAATATTTAAATAAGCAAAGGCTGCAAGTTTCAACAGAATGAAAAGTTAAACACTTAAAGTATCATTTCATATATCAAGATTCATTTATCATTGTATCAATGTATCATATAATATCGATATCATATTTCATTTGAATATTGCTTCCATTGATTAAAATTAATTTTTTAATAATAAATATCGATATTGAAAATTAATTTAATAATTAATCCATTCATTTTCGCTGCAATAAAAAATATATTTTAATAAAAAAACTGATTTTTAATGCCTCTTGCCGCTAGAAACAGCAGTTTGTCCCTGGGACGGGTCGGGGGACTTGGCTGTCCCCAGCCATCAGGGGAGACCAAATTGTTGACCGTTTTCAAGTTTCTGGGACGGTTTCAAAAAATTTTGCTTGATTGGGGATGGCTTGGAAACATTTCTGGCTGTCCCCCTGTCCCCGAAACCATTTCTGTTCCGAAACGTGTGCCTTTAGGGTGGAAATGCGTTTCCATGTAACACCGTGCCACAGTTTTTCCTTTCTTCTTCTTGATCTAACTAATATATGGCATGCAGGCTGAAATTTAGCTCTTCTTCCTTTGCTTGATCTCTTTCTATCCAAACAATGACTTTTCTGCTTCATAATCTGTATAAGAAGAACTCAACAATGGTTGATTGATTGTTGCTACTAAGGATTCTTGAAAATAGTTAGAGTTTCCCCATTCTTCTTCGTTTGAAAGAGTTGGTGGCCAACTTGACACCACCATCCTACCAACCAACTGTTTTTGAGATAACAGATGTAGCACTGCTTGCACCTTTTTAGATAAAATAGGTTCTTCAGGCATGTCTTTAATCTCTACTATACTAACAAAAGCTTTCTTTTTTCCTTTCTGAGAATGTTCTTGTTGAGACTGAGATTGGCCTACTATTTTGGAGTATTTGGGAGGTGATGGCAGCCACAAAACAACCTAAAGCAGCATTAAATATGGGAGCATTAGATTGCTTCTCCACATCAGTGCTATCTACCATTGTCATTTACTTGTCATTGGATGAATCTGGAGCTACACTTTTAATTGACAAATTTGAAAATCTAGCCCCCTTGCCACCATGTTTTCCCGTTTTACAGTTTTTCCAGTTTCTCTTTTCAACAATCTAGTAATATGCCCTACTTGAAAGTAACACCTACATCTAAACAAAATGTTTTTGTAGTTTAAAATTTGTTTCATATTCTCTCTTCTACTTGCAAACAATATTCCTTTATCAAATCTTTAGAGATACCCATCTCTATTTGAATCTTGCTGGAAGTAGAATGAAGCAAACCATCTCTTTTCAGGTCTGTACAAGAATTGATCTAACAAATTACTTATCCCTTGAAACAATAATCCGCCTAGAATTGGAGTGGTAGATAAGTAACACTATGCAAACTGGCATGATTGAGAATGTCTCAGTCATTAGATTAAATTTCAGAAACTACATTGTCATTAAAACATCAACTTATTTAAGAACCAAGGACCATTGGCTAAGATACACGTTCTAACTTCCATAATTGACATAGGAGCACAAAAATCATTCTGTGCTTGAATAAATCTTTGTTAAGCCTTTTTGTGTTTTAACCAATTTTTTGTCATTCATTCATGTAAATCAACTAGCCTATGCTATAAAGCATCACATCACAAATCAACTGTCAACCTGAAAATCATTCTTTCTCACTAATTACTTCTTGACCTATAAAGAGGATTGGAAACTCACCATTAACAGGAAATGAGATTTAATTGATGCATTTGAGATACCAATCCTCCATTTGCATCGTTGCCTTCCACTGCTTCTTGTTATTTGCCATTGTAATGTGGCCTAGGGATCAGATATCATCTGTTTTTTCTTGTTTTATCACTTGCATGCTCTTTATTGCATGGTTTGCTAGGAGTGATACTTGCCTTTTGACACCTTCATATCTGAGAGCTTGGCTGAGCCCATTGCCCAGTGACACTAATATTCTGTAGCTTTGTCTTCAACACATACAAGACCCTGCTTAGTAGGGTTTACATCTGTTTGATTGTGATATTCATCTTAAATTTCCTTAGCAGCATTTTCTCATAATTTGTTAATTTGATATTTGAATTTTAAGGTCTTATCTGCAATTCACTGAGACTTTCAGTCAACTCAATTGAGTGCTTCATATTATATATTGAGTGTTGCTGATTGTGAGGTTGTTTCTGTTCAACTTGAGCATTCTAGTTGATTAGTTCTCAGGGTATCTTTTCCACAGAGGATTGTGAGATTTTGTATGTTCAATCTGTGCATGGAATATGTTGGTCGTTTGCACTTGTGTTCATGATTGATTTATCCTTGGAAGATTGCACCATCTTATGTTTTTGATTGTGTGAAGATTGGTCCAGCTAAGATTGGTTTCAATTTGAATTTGTTTGCTTTCAGAATTAGATTTGGTAGCAGGATAAAACAAACTTATTCTTAAACTCTAAGTTACCGGTACGTCTAGGTTTTGACCTGGATTCGGGTACGCTTCGAATCAGATTCGGATTCGAACTGGAATCCCTGTGGAATCGAACAGGGTTCCTGCATTTGCCCTCTGAAACGTATCCGCGTTTTCAACCATGAATCCCAACGTATTTGGAATGACGTGGCGTTTATTTTTCGATTCTGTGGCGTTTTTGACGAGTCAATGTCGAATGTGGATTTCGAGGGGTTTTTTTAGAACAGATGCAAGCATAGACGACGCAGCGAGGCGACGCACAACGAGGGCAGACGAGGGGAGGTGACGCACGATGAGGTCAAATGAGGGCAGACGAGGGCAAAGTAGCCACCTCCCAACGAAGATTCACTCTTCCATCCATTCGAATAGCTTCTTCCCGACGGAGATAAAACCAAAGTTGTGTTCGACGGAAGTGTTTTAACTTTAATTTTAGGTTTTTAATTTACTAAAATTTTATTAAATTTAATATCGTTTATTATTATTATTAACATTAAGAAGCTTACAATTATTTTAATGAATTCTATTGTTTATTAAATTTAAACTTAAATTAGTTATATTAAATTATATTAATTAATATTAAATTAAATATTATTTAATATTTATTGTTAATTTAATTATTTTTATTATTATTATACATGTGTTATTTTATGAATGACCTAATAAGTAGTATTTATATTAACAGGTTTTGAAAAATAGTTATAGGAATATAGTTTTACTTTTATTTTGTTAATATTTATTATTAATATTTAACATGTTTAAAAACTCAATAATATCAAATAACTTTATATTAATATGGTATTAAGATAATAGTTCATAAACTTATAAATTTAATATAATATAGATTTATATTATTATGACATTAAAGTTTTAGGTATTAAATATGTATATATTTATGATTTCATATGTTTATTAAAGAGGCGTACCCAAAACGTACCCAACCCCCTCCAAAAAAATTGACGTATCCGCGTACCGAAACTACGTACCCGTACCCGTATCCGTACCCGATTCGGTAACTTAGCTTAAACTTTCTCCTTACCCTTCTATCTTTTGCATTTTCTTTAAAATCTATTAGAAGTAGGACTAAGTTACCATTTGCACTTGAATTAAATTGAATCAAGCTTGTGCTCTGTTTTTGAAGTGCTGAATTAATTTGGTTACAAGTATTTATTTCTATAAATTGTGCAAGGATATGATGGATTAGATCTTAAATTAGGCATGTTTAAACTTTTGAATCTCATCTGCTAATAAGGGCAGATTTGCAAACAAGACTGTGTGTCATTTTCTCTAGTTTCTATTAGGATCCGTTGTTGAAATAGTTATCATGAATCTCTAAGTCACCCAAGTGTTCCAAGACTCGGTGATGTAAACCTGGGGGGAAGAAATTCAAGAAATTCCCTTTCAAGAAGGAACAACCTGTTCCACTTATGTTTGTGTGTTGAAGCACACATTGTCATATTTGGTGACAGGAGGGCCTGAAATTACAACTTAAGAGAATCACCACAGGGTCAGAATCTATTAAAATGGAATGGCTAAAATCTAACTTAAATAAGAAGATTAGTGAAATCAGAATCTAGTGCTGCTCAAGCTTCCAATAGTCCATCTATATCCACAATATTCCCTTTTGATCCTAGGAATTTATTTGTTGATCTCTAGGCAGATTCTCAATTGATCAACTCTATTGCTTTACCTTAGAATCTGTGGTCCATGGGGACGTGTCACCCCCCTCCCCCACCACATAAAAAAGAACCTTGCATTTCTAGGACATGGGGTGATGTCCCCTTGCTGTGGATGTTGGGACATTCCCAAGACGTTGGAGAGGAGTCTCTCGAATGTCTAGGGGATGCCTAGGTGTCTCTCATGATGAAACAACAAAAAATAATTGATTTTTTTTCTTCAAAGCCTGTGCCCAAAGCCTAACCCACAAACTCTATCAAACTGCCTCATATCCTCTTTTTTAATTCACAAAAAAAAAATCAACAAGAACCTGATAGTGGGAGCTGGAAGTGTACAGTGAAAGGGTGAGAATGAAGAGCAAGAGGGTGGAGGAGGAGGCAAGAAGAGGAGTGATGACAAGTTGATGGTCATTTCAAAATGGAAATTCCAATCTTTGAAACTAGTTCGTGAAAATTTAATTTGTAATTCTTATACTTGTACATCTTGTTATAATTATTTTTTCATGTATAATATGTATTTCAGCGCTGCCTCATGCCTTCACCCTGTCATCCCCAAACTTAGGCCTTTGGACCCCGTGCCTGCATCCCCTCTTCAGGAAACTCCATGGAACTATGCTTAGAATCAACAAATGGATGCCCCAAATTATGGGCTCTTAGGAAATATGCCTTTGAATATAGCAAGTCTAATCCATGAGCTATCAAAAAATGGAGATACTGACAAGATATAAACATGGAGTTAATAGTTGAGGAATACATACAAACATACGTAAGGATGCTTTCTTATTGGATCTATAATCTCTTGGGTTGCAATGGAGACTGCTTTTATCAATTATTTTAGATTGCCCATAATTTCTTTGTTTTGTATTGTCAGTTCGCTACAACTCTTAGGGATTTCAATGAACCTATGAGACTATTAAATGCTCGGTTTAATAAAACATTCAGTAGGTTAGTAGTGCTTTATTCTTCTGCAAAAGATGTTGTACAATTGTATTTAAGAGCTCTAGATCCCTTGATTTTTTATTTTTGTGAGAGGAGCTGCATTAACAACTTTATCACTATCAAATCCCAAAATCACGCACTCATATAACAAATATCAATGCTAAATCTAATTCAAGTGCTTTGCATCAAATTCATAAGCAAGTTTTTACTCCAGCACTGTTGAATCAAGTAATGCTTCATGTTAATAATTAGTAAATCATCACTGTGTTCTTAAGCAATCACATGGCTACAAACAATGTTCTTAATCATATAACACCAACACACGATCAGCTAGTTGCACATGCGTTTTGGAATCCTCACATGTCTACAGGTAATGCAACTAATTAGCTGGGACCTAGTCAACTATCCATACCAAGCTTAGAATTGGAAAATATATGAATTTGAACAATGTTACGTTAGTTTCACAAAGAGTAGTTGTACAGAGTCAACAAGTAAATAACAACAGTGGTAGGAACTTCAATTTGTATAGATAGTGGATTACTTGACCTAGTAATGGAGACATTGTTATTCTTGTGGACAATGTGAATTGTTTATGCTGTAATTGGGGGGCTGTTTCAATTCAGAAAACCTTGCTTAACCTAAATAATCCTGAGCTGTTGAAAATGGATGAAAATCGTGGGTATAATGATAGGAATCATGGGAATGCTTAGTTTTGGAAACCTAATTCTTCTGAGAGTCTTAGAGTAATAATGAGCCTGGAGATAGTTTGGGGGAAGTTTCAGCTTCTTAACAAACATTTTACGTCCTCTAGTCCAGCAAACAATGCTTCTAACTCTTCTAATCTCTATGCTGGCAATAACCTAGTTGTTTAGACTAAAAAACTTTTAGAACAAAACAAATCTGATTATTATATTGTTGAAGATCTGTATTTGATTTTGTCCAATTAATTTGTTAAAATGAATCATTAATCAAAGCTTAATCACTTAGCGAGGAAAAAAGAAATGAGTAAGGTGGCAAATGTTAATGTAACTATGTACATGAAGAAAATTGAGCCGCCTCTGTTTCTATTGATAGTTGGGAACTTGGGATGTATGTCGTAGATTCAGTTTAATCTTTTGCTAAATCAGATAAGGAAAATGCAACTTGCTATTGGTCCAAGAATAGAACAATGCATAAATATACGTGTGTCAGATATCTCATATGCATACGGGAATTCCTCTTGTTGCTCTGATATGATTTGCAATTAAATGATTTATAGTTATCAACTCTCAATTTTTAATCTGCAATTGTATTGGAAACCAAATAAAACAAACCTGCTAATGATTTTTTAATTCTTCAGTGCAAATCTCCACAAATTCCATAACATTTAGTGCATGTGCAACCTCTGTAGGAAATCAGTCGAATGGATCTTGAGTTTTTTCGTTCCCAAACCCAATTATCTTCAGCACAGATGACTTCTTGATGAAATCACTTTCAAATGGCGAGGAGGGTTTTCATTTTAGGTGTAGAAGATGAACAGAGTCCAATCGTTCAAGCAAAGCAAATTTTATAATGAACAATAGATGTGCAAACTCTTTTCTCAAGCCTTGTTTAAATAGCTTTTACATTGTTTTTTCAAAAAAAAAAAAAAGATATTTTGCTTTTTAATCTTTTTTTTTTCCTTTTGAAAAAAATATTTTATTTTTCTAAACAAAGAACATTAACTTTTGTTATGACCACTTTTCAGCAACTTGAGCCTAGGGACCCTTTATCTGCACACTAAAATACCTTTTTAAATAATAAAATATAAGTTTGTCATTTAATTTACTTTTTTTTTGACAACTTTAATATTTAATTATTTAATTAATTTTCCCTTTTGAATCATCCCAAGGTTTTATGGAAAATATTAAAATAGCTGAAAATATGAAATTTGACCACACCACCAATACCTCAAATGCATATGATATCAGTCTGTATGAAAGTTGGTGTCCTTCCAAGATATGGAATTCTGCATGATGTTTGGAGTGCTCCCAACATTGTGGATCCGTACACAAATACTACAATTGTACTCATTTTGGCTCTAGAACCTCTTTACCAGTGTCAAAACATTTTTTCGATAAAGCTGGTGCTCTCCAATAAAGTCGAAGTTTCGAAGGATGTTGGAATGGATCCAAAAAACGGGACTCTACAACAACTTCCAGGTTTTTGGAGATTTGGATTTGGTAATTAAACAAGTTAGAAGCCAATATTCCTGCAATAATAAATGTTTATAGTTTCTAAGGATGCTGGAATGGACCCCAAAAAAGGAGGGGGGCTTTACAACAACTTACAGATTTTTCGAGATTTGGATTTGGTAATTAAACAATAACAAATAACAAATAACAAATGTGTATTATATGTGTCTACAATGACAAATGCCAATTATATGACTGCAATCTTGTTTGGAATTTGCTTGAACATTTTGATGCATTCAACATGCAGACTATTCCTTTTAGAAAGAACCAATAGTGGATTCATCAATAGTAGCTACAAGTACTCTAGGAACATGTGTCTACAATAACAAATGACTATTATATGACTGCAATCTTGTTTGGAATTTGCCTGAACACTTTGATGCATTCAACATCCAGACTATTCCTTGTAGAAAGAACCAATAGTGGACTCATCAATGGTAGCTACAAGTACTCTAGGAACAATAGTGACCTCCACATTGACGTTGGTGGTGATTTGTACTCTATCAATTTTGGATACTTTTGGGAAATTCTATGTATTTAATTTAAGTCACAGAATACAGCGATTTGTTGAAAATGTTAGCTAAGTTTGGATACCTGATTATCAAATTTTAATATTGTCAAATGACAATTAAAATTCATATGTATTATCTCAATTAATACTCAATTAATTTGATATTGGGCTGGACCCAATGGTAATGTGGGAAACAATTAACTATGTGATTGGGCTGGGCTCAATTGTAACATGGAAAGGCAATTCAATGACTATTGGGCTGGACCCAATACCTAACGTGGGAAAATGTATAATATTAATTAATAATCTTGCAAGCCGACTTGAGGATGTTTAGCACCAAAAGGATGATATATAATCCACTTCAAGATGAAGTCATTTACACAATCATTAGAAATGCAATCTGCTCTCCTACATTTTAGCGAACTCTTCACTTGTGCGAATTCAGTCAAGGATATTGTTGGGCGAAGTTGTCAAGAAGTCATGTTCTTCTTCATGAAGATTTTAGAATTGAAGGACCAACTCAGCACCATTGGAAGCGAGGTTGTGGACAAGGATATTGTCATGATTGCGTTGAATGGTCTTCTTGACTCTTGGGATCCCTTCATTCAAAGCATAAGTGGAAGAGCTGAATTCACTTCCTTCGATCACCTCCGGTTAGATTGCATTCAAGAGGAGTCACGTCTAGCTGCCAGAGAAATGCATAAAGGCTCTCATGGAGGAGATCAACACGTGCTTGCATCTCAACATGTTAGAAGGAAGGGAGGCCATTGGAAGAAGAACAACTTCAAAAGAGATAGAGACTTCAAACCTCCAGCTTTCGATTCAAGGAAGAAGCCAAGGGATCTTTCGCGTGTCCGTTGCTTCAGATGAGACAAGTTTGGACATTATGCCAAAGAACGTCAAAATTCGCCCATGCAAGGGGAGGCCAACCTTAATGAAGTTGCAAACTCAGAGGATAATGAAGACTATCTTTTCATTTCTGCTTTGTCCAACAATGTGCCAACCGATAGCAACACTTGGTTGATCGACAGTGGTGCATCTAGACACATCACGGGATATCGAGAGCATATCTCAGACTTGATGGAGAAAGAGTCCAATTTTCATGTGGTAATTGGTGATGATGCACAATATTCAGTAAGAGGCTTTTGTAGTACTTCTTTAAATTTAGAATTTGGTATGTCCTTGCATCTTAGTGATATTTTATTTGTCCCTGGAATTAAGAGGAATTTAATTTCTATTTTTGCACTAGAAGATAAAGGTTATCAAATAGCATTTTCTAAGGGTAAAGTACTTGCATGGCCTAAGAAATCTAGTATTAAATCTGCTCATGTTATTGGAAATAGATATGATAGTTTGTATAAGCTTTCAGCTAACCCCATCGGAGCACTCATTCATGAAGCTCCTGAATCTAGCAAGCTATGTCATAGAAGGCTCGATCATCTTCACTACTAGGCACTTCCTTCACTTGAAAGGATGGTTAAAGGTATGCCTAAACTTAATCAATCTCATGATGATGCTTGCAAAGGTTGTGCATTAGGTAAGAACACTAAAAGTCCATTTCATAAAAGTGAAAGTAGAGCTAAAGAAGAACTAGCACTTGTTCATTTTGATCTAAGTGGACCTATGTCTGTTCCTTCACCTAGCGGATTTGTATACTATGTAACATTTATAGATGATTTTTCTAGAAAGACTTGGATTTACTTTCTAAAATTTAAAATTTGATGAAGTGTTAAGTAGGTTTAAAGAATTTAAAGCTCTAGCTGAAAATATGTCTGGTAAAATGATTAAAGTGTTAAGATCTGACAATGGAGGTGAATACACCTCAATTAGCTTCAATGACTTTTGTGCAGAAACAGGAATTAAGAGGGAGTTTTGTGTTCCCTACAATCCTCAGCAAAATTGTGTAGCTGAATGAAAGAATAGAACCATTGTTGAAGCTGCCAAAGCTATGATTCACTATCAGGACCTGCAGATCTTCTTATGGGCTGAAGCATCCAAGACTGCTGTGTACATTCAAAATAGATGTCCTTACCATGTTCTGAAGAACATAACTCCTGAGGAAGCTTTCACAGGAGTCAAGCCAGATATCAGCCACCTAAGGATCTTTGGAAGTCCTGTTTATGTTCATGTGCCAAAGGAAAAGAGGACTAAGTTAGAGCCTTCTAGGAAGAAGTGTATCCTTGTTGGATATAGTGAATCTTCCAAGGCATTTCACATCTACATTCCTGGTCAAAGGTACATTGAGGTAAGTAGGGATGTCACCTTTGAAGAAAATATTGCTTTCAAGAAATCTAAATGTTCTCATATTGATAATGGTAAAGAAGTTAATGATAATCAAGATATGGATATTGATACTAACCCTGAGATTCAGAGGGAGCCTATTGAGCCTCCTGAACCTATTGAGCATGATGATCCTCCTGAGCCTCTAGTTCCAATTGATGGACCTAGAGATATTGCAGTTAGGAAGAAAAGATCCCTTCGGGTTAGAAGCACAATTCAAGATGCAGAAAAGTTTGCAGCTCCTAGTGGCACTTTCAGAGATGTGCAACATCAGAAGCTCCCTAACTATGTTGCAATGATGTGCAACATCATTGAGGTTGAACCATCTAGCATAGAAGAAGCTATGAACCAGCAAGCATGGAAGTTAGCTATGGACGAAGAGTATCAATCCATCATCAAGAATGATGTTTGGGATGTTGTGCCTAGACCTAAAGTTAAGTTTGTTGATTCTTCCAAATGGTTGTTTAAAATTAAACATGCTGCTGATGGTAGTATAGAGAAATATAAAGCTAGATTTGTAGATCGTAGTTTTTCTCAAAAGGAAGGCATAGATTATGAAGAAACATTTGCTCCTGTTGCTAGATATACTTCTATTAGAACTATTATAGCTATTGCTGCAACCAAAGGTTGAAAATTTACATCCCAGCCAAAGGTTGGAAATTACATCAAATGGATGTAAAGAATGCCTTCCTTAATGGTGTTATTGAGGAAGAAGTCTATATTGAACAACCTAAAGGTTATGAGATTCATAATAGAGAGACTCGTGTGCAGATTGAAGAAAACTCTCTATGACCTCAAGCAAGCTCCTAGAGCTTGGTATGAAAGAATTGATAAGTACTTAGTTTAAGATTTTATAAGAATGATGCTGACCCTAACATTTACTTTAAAGTATTAAATGGTGAATTGCTAATTCTGGTTTTATATGTTGTTGATTTATTTCTAATTGGTGAAGATAGTCTCATCATTAGGTGTAAGAAAGAATTAGCTACTGAATTTGAAATGAAGGATCTAGGTCTAATGCATTACTTTCTAGGGTTAGAAGTGTAGGAAAGCCCTAATGAAATTATTCTAAGTCAAGTTAAATATACTATCGATATATTGAAAAGATTTGGCATGATGGATTGTAAACCTATGTCTACTCCTATGGAAACTAACTTGAAGAAGTTGAGTATTTCTTCAGCTAACTTTGATTTTGCAGATCCTTTAGAGTACAGGCAGTTGATTGGATCCTTGATGTATCTAGTCAACACTAGACTAGATATCTGCTATGTAGTGAGTGCACTTAGCCAATTCATGAACCAACCAAAGCATGCTCACTTGGTGGTAGCCAAGCACATCTTGAGATACTTGCGTGGAACAATTGGCTATGGGTTGAAGTATTCGATCAACACAACAATCAATTTGGAAGGCTACTTTGACTCTGATTGGGCTAGAAGTGTTACTAACAAGAAAAGCACTTCAGGAATCTGTTTCAGCTTGGGTTCTGCTCTGATCTCTTGGGCCAGTAGGAAACAGTCCTCTGTTGCATTAAGTACTGCAGAAGTTGAATACATTGCCTCAAGTGTGGCAACTAGAGAAGTAGTTTGGCTTCGCAAGCTTCTTGCTGGGTTGTTTGGACAACCTTGGGAATCCACTGTTATTTATTGTGATAATCAGAGTTGTATTCAAATGTCTAACAATCCTGTGTTTCATGACAGGTCAAAACATGTGGAAACTCATTATCACTATATTCGTGATATGGCACAAAGAGATGCCATCCAGCTGAAATATATCAGCACTGATGAACAGGTTTTGGATGTTCTCACCAAGCCTCTAGCTCAGGTGAAGTTTGAGTACTTCATAGAGAAGCTTGGAATGGTGGAGAACACAACATTGATTGAGAGGGAGTCTCAATCTTAGTGATGCAATTCAGTTTTGCATCTTCCACCCTCTACGGGCAATGCAAGGTGACAATGTGTCCTCCTCTGGGTGAAGGCTGAGGTGTAAGACCTCTTCCACCTCCTGCAGGCTATGCAAGGTGGGTCTATCCTTTGCGGGCAATGCAAGATAGATATCATGAAACGAGTTCATGATATTTATGTGTTTACTATAGGTATACTCTATGAAGTTTATACATTCACTCTTGCGGGCAATGCAAGATGAAAGTCATGAATGGATCATGACATGTGGCAGTTATCCTCCCTAGCTAAGAGGGAGTGTTAAAAATGTTAGCTAAGTTCGGATACCTGGTTATCGAATTTTAATGTTGTCAAATGACAATTAAAATTCATATTTATTATCTCAATTTATTGATATTGGGCTGGACCCAAATGTAACGTTACAATTAACTATGTTATTGGGCTGAGCTCAATTGTAACGTGGAAAGGCAATTCAATGACTATTGGGCTGGACCCAATACCTAACGTGGGAAAATGTATAATATTAATTAATTATCTTGCAAGCCGATTGGAGGATGTCATTTACACAATCATTAGAAATGCAATCTGCTCTCCTACATTTTAGCGAACTCTTCACTTGTGCGAATTTAGTCAAGGATATTGTTGGGCGAAGTTGTCAAGATCTTTTGCAATTCTGCTCTAGCCTATTGTAGTCATCTTCTACTGATCCTCTCTTTTGGTCATCTACTATTGATTAGGGCTGCATCCTTCATTACCTTGTCAACTTGCTGTTTGGACAACAATCTGAGATAAGTCTGCTATATTGTAGTTGCCTACAATTGAGATAATACATATCATATTTAAGGCTGGGTTTTTCACCTCCAAGAGGGAGGTTTTCCTAGGGTATTGGTGTCTTTGTCTTGTGTTTTATTACTATTACTGTTCATTCACAGTCTGATTATATTTAATTGTTTAGATTAACATCTGATTGCTTAAAATTAACACAATTTTCATGGACGAGGTTCGAATTTAATCGAATTTCAAACTTTTGTGAAAAAATCAAATCGTTCAAATTTGGCCATAAAAAAATTCTGCTAAAAAGTGGGCAGACAACCTCTGTAAACACACAACTCACTCCTGTGGCTGCCATCGCTGCTGCTTGTTGTAGTCGCCATCACTGCTGCCGCCTGTTGTAGTCACCATCACTGCTGCCTGTTGTAGTCACTGTCACAGCCATTGCCATCACTGTCGCCTGCCGTACTCGCCGTTGCAGCCGTTGCAATCGCTCCCTTGTTCAGTTAGGTGCGCAAGCCCTCAAATTTTGTTAGTTATTTTGACATCGCTCCCGTGTTGTAAACAATATCGAGTAATAGTAATGTATTCGATGTTGTGAATTTTATTAGTTATTAGTTAATTACAAGCAATAGTAATTAGGTATTCGATATTGTTTGATGTAGTTTTATTTTTTTATTGTAATAAATTAGTAATTAGGTAAAAGGTATATCGAATGCATTAAAAAAATATATAGTAATATGTTATTATGTATATTTTTTAATGCATTCGATATACATTATTAGATATATTTTTTAATAAATTAATTATATTATTAGTTATATATTTATTAGAAGTATTACATATATTTAAAAATAAACAAAAATTATATAAGGCGAATTTAATAAGATTTTTTTTTTTGATTTTTTCCTTTGTCAAATTTAATTAGAATATTATGACTGTTGAATTCGAATTCGAATTCGAACCTTTTGACTTGGTATTTAATGATGAACAATACCTTATTGATTTCATGACTTGTTTTAGCAGATTTGAATCTTAAATCATAGATAAAGAAAATAGAGATGATTCATAGATGGATGAAGAGTGGTGTTGTAGATCCGCAGACAAAAATTAGCCCTAAAGATATCATTTCATTGGAATGCATTTTTGACATGGATCATCAAGATCAAAATGTAGATTCAGCTCCATTTGAAGGAGGGTTATTTGGTACATACAATTTAGAAGATAATGAGAGACATGCATATTTTCTTGGGAGAGGCTTGCACGGAGAAAGAGAAAAGGAAGGAATGATTCATCCACCCAGAGATTATAGGGATATGATAGCATGGAGCTATGATGATTTAAAAGTATATGTTGTGTATTATTAGTAATATTGCTGCCTTGAAAACTAGATGTAAAACCTTTCCGTCAAATTTAGAGACTTGTGAATCTTCTGTTGGAACCTCTCATTTTAAATGAGTTGGAAAAGTCGTTAGCCTAAATTGTTTTCCTGTTAGATATTCTATGTAGGTTGCAATTCTGGTTCTTGTTCACAATAAGATTGGTGAAATGCATCTTTGTGTTGACTTAGCAATTTGAACAAAGCTTCGAAGTAGGATAGTAACCCATTCCCATCTTTGGATGAAGTGCTGTAGATAGTGAATGCTTCTCAAATAATGTATTTCATGATACAATCATGTTGTGGCAGATCGTAAGGACGCAACTAAGATTGCATTTACTACGTAATAGATATTCTATGTAGGTTGCAATTCTGGTTCTTGTTCACAATAAGATTGGTGAAATGCATCTTTGTGTTGACTTAGCAATTTGAACAAAGCTTCAAAGTAGGATAGTAACCCAGTCCCATCTTTGGATGAAGTGTTGTAGTTAGTGAATGCTTCTCAAATGATGTATTTCACGATACAATCATGTTGTGGCAGATCGTAAGGACGCCACTAAGATTGCATTTACTACGTAATAGAGGACTTTTATTTATGGAAGGCAAGCTTTTGGTTTGATCAATGCTTTGCCACCTTTCAGCATACCATGGATATTGCTTTTAGGGATCTTATTGGTAACTGTATCATAATCTATTTGGATGATGTAATTCCTAAGATATGGGTTTTGGGGACCAAATGCGAATCGATCCGTGCTGGGTTCTGACAGGGTTCGCAATTTTCCCTGTGGGTTCACCCTGGGTTCACGTAGACATATATGAATCTATGATACATTGATATATGTTATATGGCATATGACATAATATGATAATATTGAAATTCTGAACTATCAATTGGTATTTGCCACTGATCAATGATGAAGTAGCATATTATTTGTAATTTTGTAACAAACACACACACACACACACACACATGTATGGGCGAACCCAAAAGGCAATTTTTTTTCCCGAACCGGGTTCGCGCCTCCGAACCCGAACCCGAACCAGTAACTTAGTCTAATTCCGTTTTGTAAAAACAATGTAGATCTCCTAAAGGATTGGGACCCCTCTCGAAATTACTAATAGAGGTCCATAAGATGTTTCAGAGGCTTGTGAAGGCCAGGGATGCATCCCCATTGAATGGTGGTATTTCCTCTTGTTAGCAGTTTTAATAAGGGTGGTGTATTAAATTGGAGTCCTATTTGGCTCTCACCAGTCAGAATCAGGACATTTGTATATTTTTTCTTGTTCGATTTGCATGGTCAATATTAAGTTCCACTTTTTTTATCAAGAGGCAGTGTGGAAAAGAGGACAGTTCTAATGATGAAGAGGCAAGTGCTAAATCTGGAAATGTATAAAGGCAAAAACAGTACAACATGGTTCAGTGCTAAACAGAAAGAACTCAAAAAGAAAGTAAGTCAAATAAGTGAGGGCTCTTAAACAATATTGTTCATTGTTTTGCTCTTCATCCAAGTGACTGGTCTGTATGAGTCAAGAAATTTCAATTTAAAAGTTAATCTATGCACTTTGCTTGGGCTTCTTGCTATTTCCCACAAGAGCAGAGAAAACCAAGATTTTGGTATCCAACATAAACTATGAAGGACAGAAATAGTTTACCTTAAATGAACGAACCATACAACTGAAGTAGTAAACAGTGTCAAAATGACCCCTGAGCTTTTTTGTGGATAAGATATTATTTAGGAGAGTTCACTGGTAGTGTTTTTCTGCAAATAAGGAGTCACAGTGTCATTCCAAAATGAATGCATTTGTTAGAAATTCTAGCACAAAGTGTCACAGAAAAAATAAAGCAGGTCCTGATTTTGGCGTGTGTTTTCTATTCTGAGAGGTATTGTCTACCTAAATTATGTGTGCTCCATGGAGGTATGATTTCTTGTATATCGGTCAATAGCTGCTTTTCATATATGAAAGGTTATGAAATTTAGGATTTTGTTATAGTAATTCATGGTTTTTTTGTTTCACATAAAAATTTCAGAATTGCAGAACAACAAACAATCTCTTTTGTTTATTTTGATTAAGGATCTGGTTGTATAACTGTGCTATTTATGTGAAAGATGAATATGCATCATAAATATAGCAGGAGAGATGGTGTCTGAGGAGAATATGCAGACCACTTGGTTGGGAATTGATATTCAAGCTACCATATGCAAAGAAAAGGCTGTGCTTGAGGTGTTTTGAGTTTTTGCTTGTGGGTTTGGTTTAGCTTCTTATCTTTTGCTATTTGCAGGATCAGTGAGATAGCAAGACTTTCAATACAACATTTAAAATGAGGCTCATAAGTTTTGGTGGAATCCATTACGATTCATGTGTTTAATAGAAGTGTAGTTAATTATCAATAATATTTAAAATTGATTTATTGGCATGCTATCAGGATTTAGAGTACAATTTTTATTTGAATCTGTGTAACTTGCAAGATAACAGAGAGTTTTTCATATAAAATTTGAAGGGCAATTTATTAATGCATTTGTGTGTGATACACCATTTAAGTGGATCCATGGATTTTACAGAGATAACAAATAAATGGAATCCATTATGATCCATGTGTTGAATAGAAGTGTAGTTAATTACCAATAATATTTAAAATTGATTTTTTTGGCATGCTATCAAGATTTAGAGTACAATTTTTATTTGAATCTGTGTAAGGTGCAAGATAACAGAAGAGTTCTTCATAGAAAATTTGAAGGGTGATTTATTAATAATGCGTTTATGTTTGATATACCATTTAAGTGGGGATCCATGGATTTCACAGAGATCGCAAATAATCTGCAAGTCTTGCAAAATATTTCGTTTAATATTCTCTTTGTTATTGTTAGCTTTACAACTTGTCTTTGGAAACTTCGACTTGCTTTTAGATGTTTAGTCCTGTTATGACGCAATAGAGTTTACATGGAGGTTTGCTGCCAAAGAAACTATTGTTGTCAAGGTCTTCTCTTCTGGTGGCTGGACAAGATTGTGTGATTGTTGTAATTTTTCGTTTTCTATGTGTTTTTATAACATAAGAATTATAGTTTTGAATGTTTATTACCTTAACTATATGATTGTAATTCATGTTTGCTAATTGTATGCTACCTCTTGTATTTACACAGAAAATTGGGATGCAAGGTCACGATGAAGTGGAGGAAGGTCTTTGTTCTGGTATTCAGTACGAGAAAGTGCACTCAAAAAGTGGGTTTGCTTTATTGGGGAATAAGGTAGTGTGTTGATTCTGAATTTATATAAGATGAATGGTGGCCTACAGTTTATTTAAAGCTGAAGATATGTCATTCCAATCTAATTGCTCTTACTATAAACCAGTTTTGCAAGTGTTCCAATTGTTTGACATCCATGTTCCTAATGCAAATAATTATTTATGATGGTTTGAAGTGCCATGAGTGGGTTGGACTCATATTTCAAGCACCTTTCTCCAGTACTTCACTTTGCTGATCTACTTCACAATAGAATGCCTAAAGCATTGTGGGACAGATAGACTTCCTTGCTTTTATGTTGATATTGCATTTTGGAAGATGGGTTGTGGGAACAGTAGTTAATCCTTTAGTGAGAAAAAATAATGTTTGGTGGTCATTAGAGAAGGAAGTATGGAGCAAAATGTCTGATCTATGGACATTATAATAGCATTGTTTTATGCGGTACAGTTAGTGTCATCCTTATAAATTCTTTTAAGTAAATATAGTGATCTTGGAAGAAGTGGTACAAATTTACAAATATGCTGCAATTTGAAGAAGCATTCAGAGTTATCTTGTTAGTTTTTAGTTTTGAGTGAAAATCTATATGGATGCCTCACCACATTCAAAAAGATATACATAGCTGTAAAGATCAAAATCCTGTGTGACCTATGAAGGGTCACATATCTACAATAACCAGGAACAACCAAATAAACAAAATCATGGATAACATGGACTGGAATAATCTGAAAGACGTATAGCAACATAGCAATGTAGAACGATACACAGATATCATAAAGCGATATTGAAGTGCACCTTTATTGCTCACCAGCCCTATCTGTGGCACCATCACCTGTAACCTTGTCACAAGGTTCGAGTTTGACTGTGTTTGGCAACAATAAAATTCATATGGAGTTGGCAAGGGGAAAAAATTTGGAAAAAAGTTTGTGAGTAAATTCACCTTTATAAAGTTGATTTAATAAAATATAAATAATAAATTCATAAAAATAATATAATATTATATTAAATTTGAATACATTATTGATTAAAATAAGTTTCCAAAACATTATAATATAATATATTTAAAATTGTAATATATTAAATTATAATTAAAAATTTATGAGAATACTACCATAACCTCTAGAATACTACCATGATGTGAGAGAACAAGATGTTGTAATGATTTGGTGGAGATCCGGAAGCATATTCATTGCAATCCCAACATCTTTGCATAGAGGATTAAATTCCACCTATATTTCTGTGATTGCCTACACATTACAGCAAGAAACTGAAGGCAACATTTCCTGGTCCATGCCAAAGTAAACTGAAACCTCTTGCTTGATTAAATACAACAAGATTCTGAATGCATCTGTGAACTTTCACATTTCTCACCACTTCTTCTAATTTGCCTAATAAAATAATTAGTTCGTGACCGCAAAAGATTATTGTCACCAATACCATCCAGCCCCAAAATGGCTTTTCATTAGATAAAGGGTCTAGGCTGAAGAGTCTTTTTTTTTGCAGCCTAAAGTTAGAAGCACATGTGCCTAAGTGGGTCCTTGGAAGCAAGAATGCAATGGATACATCTATTGCAGACCACATAAAAGACAATGCTCAACAACAATTGCCAAAAAGTTGCAAATCAAAACAGCTGTACAAGGTCACAAAACCACAAGGAGCAGCTTGACATGATAGTGAGCATACACATGAAATAAAAGCCACCTTACGTTAAAATAATGCTTTAGAAACATAGTGAACATACACATGAAATAAAAGCCACCTTACGTTAAAATAATGCTTTCATTAGATAAAGGGTCTAGGCTGAAGAGTCTTTTTTTTGCAGCCTAAAGTTAGAAGCACATGTGCCTAAGTGGGTCCTTGGAAGCAAGAATGCAATGGATACATCTATTGCAGACCACATAAAAGACAATGCTCAACAACAGTTGCCAAAATGTTGCGAATCAAAACAGCTGTACAAGGTCACAAAACCACAAGGAGCACCTTGACATGATAGTGAGCATACACATGAAATAAAAGCCACGTTACGTTAAAATAATGCTTTAGAAACATGTGAATGCCAACCCCTCTATCGCCAAGATTGAAAGCAAAATGATTGTGAAGAAAAATTAAATGAGCCCTGTCATTATAAATATAAATGTTCTTTTTAAGTCCATTCCAATCATGGACACTGTTGCTCTGTAATGGTGTGTAATCCTTTTTAACATCTTAAAGTTTTCACCAAGCTTTAATCTGAAAATGAAAGATTTGAAAGATGCAACAACAAGAGGACAACACACAAGTTTTTATATGGAAACCCAATGTGGGAAAACCATGGTGAGAAATGCCGCTAGGATCTACTGTCCTAATCCGACCTCACAATTTTTACTCCAATTACAATGTTTTAAGGGCTTCGGCTTCAACCCTAAGGACTCACCAAACCCGTCTATAAGTGCACCAACACTTCAAAACAGACTATCTTTGAGCACCAACTCAAGTTTTAATACAGACTATCTTTGAGCACCAACTCAAGTCTTAAAACAGACTATCACTTTCAGTAGCAAATACACAAATATTCAGAATTCTTTTACAAATCTGAAGAATCAAACTGATTTTTTGTGTAAACTGAACAATCTGAAACTATAAACTCATTGAATTTAAAAACTGATCTGTATATCAGATATCTTTCTGTATAATCATGATACTGTATATTTGCGAAGTCTTATCCTGAAAATAATATTCAAATCTTTGTTTTTCTGCAAGAGAAACTCAGAAAAGAATAAAGATCTAAGACTTGTTGTGACATATTATTACTCCTGTTCTTAAAGCAAATCTTAGTAATAAAACCATCTCCAGAAACTCCAATATCCTGTTTCAACACATTATTCAATATCCCCTGTCTCAACGCATTCAGGAAAAAAGTTAATGTGTATTAAACAATTCTGTCACTGTTAAGAATACGAATTTGTAACAATTCTTGAAACTGTTTTTAATCTGGAGAACTGATCCAAAATAATATAATAATCTGAACTCACCAAAATTCTACTGAATGTAAAACGCATAGGCATGTGGCATGTTACATCAATACTCCCAGGTCGTCACCGAAACAAACACAAGCATTCTCAGGTTATCACCAAAACAAACTAAAACATTCTCAGGATATCAGCAAAACAAACTCATACGTTGTCAGGCTATCACCGAAACAGAATCATACACTTTGGATGCAATTTATAATATCTCTGTCTTGAAGATCTGAGTGCTGCTCTCCATTTAACATGAGAATACAGATATTGTTTGTGTATTTCAAAATTTCATATTATATATTTCATCTCTCACAAAATCTCAGTGTTACACTGAAACACGTTTTCCCCCCTTTTGGGTGGCATTTAGGAGACGCGGATGTTTTCGGGATGGGGACACAGGTATGTGACGTCTCCTGCCACCGCCACCGGTGCTCTGCCGGATACGGGGAAACGTCTCCATGTCTCCCAAGGAGACGTGGAGACATCTCCAAGTCTCCTTTGGGAGTCTTTAGGCACCCTTTCATACTTTCCCATCAGTGACCCAACTTCCCTCAAATTAAGTAGGCTACCCCGAGTGATGACATGTTCTTAGTTGGATTTTCTTGCCACTTGTGCTCCAACGGGTTGTCTTAGTTGGATGCACTGTGCTATAGGGCTCAATTGGGCTTAACAGTCAATGGGTGTCCCCTCATGTTTTCCTTGAAACCTTACTATGATTGGCTCATGATGGTTTAGGTTCTAGTAGAAAATTTATTTATCATTTTATATGATGTTAAATGTTCATGAACTCTCAAATTTAATTGTTTAAAATGAGTTAAACTTCAAAAAGCTATTTGATAAAATGAAATTGTATTGTTGGAATTATTAATTTTTTACCCCAACTACTTCTACAAACCCTCCAAAACATGAACGACACTTTCAACAATTTTCAATCCAAATTAATGGAAGGGATGTCACCTCCAATTATTTTGAAAATGATAATAGAGCCCATTTAGGTTCAACACAAAGGATAACTAGACCCTCCTTCATATCTAGAGAAGGACCAACTAAAGAAGAAGAATAAATTAATGCGCCAAATTATAACTTAGACGAACTTGTCGAATCATATTCAAGACTTGACCTTGAAACTAGTAGAAACATTCCATGTAGAGAATTTTGTGATGTCTGATCAAGAATTAACCCTTGAAGGGAAAGGGGTCAACTTAATAAAATCCTACATGATAAAATAGGCATAATAACTCTTTCAAATTTTGATGGGTGAGGAAAGTTCACCACTCATTCATGGATCGAAAAATTGGATACATACCTATCTCTTAACCCTATGATTGAAGAAGATGCCATCAAATTTGCCATCCTACATTTAGAAATGGCTGCACATGATTAGTGGCAACATGGCTTGATTACGCAATTCCATCAAAACTTACTCATTGAAAGATTTGACCAAAAGCATCCATAGAGCTACTTCAAAGAATTAACTTAAGGCAAGAGGGGACCGTTGAGGACTATGTGATAGAATTCCAAAAGATTTCCATCATGGTTCTTGGAATAATTGAAATAAGACTCACCTATTTATAAAAGGATTATTGAAATCTATTCGTGGCCGAGTAAGTGCCTTTGATCCTTCCACTATCCAAGATGCAATCATAAAAGCCCTACGACTTGCTACCACTAAAACAAAGGATAAAGGTTACTCTAAAAATGTATCATCAAAAGATAAACCCTTCTATGAGAAAGATGGGCATGAAAGAACATTTCTTCCTAGAGATGATTGTGAAAAACATCGAAGGGAAAAGTTATGTTTCAAGTGCAAGGAAAAATGGGAGCAAGGATATGTTTGTAAGTAAGAAGAACTTCAAAATAAAGAATTGTGCTTCAAGTGTAAGGAAATATGAAAGTCGAGACATATTTGTGCGAAAAGAAGCTAACTACGCAATATATAGGCATTATCCAATGAAGAATCTTGGGAAGAAGAAACAACCCCAATCAAAAGGAGGAGGTGCGATGACCAAAAACATGAAATCACGACTAAGTAGAAACAAGGCTCCTAATTTGGCAGCTATTTCCAAGGTCTAACTCTTTCCATAACATAGCTAACATCATCTCAAACTAGATTCAATCCCAAGCTATCTCAAACTTTGACAAAAGTAATCTAGTCATTATTTTTGCAACACACACTCTTGAAGAAGACAATATCAATAGTAATGATTGTCAATACACTTGACAAGCATGATAGATAAGATTCTTCAATATTTTATATAGCTGTTAATATTTGCAAAAAATGAAGTCATTCTAAAAACGTTTGTTTCATAATTCTCTTTAGTAAAAAATAAGGGAACGATATGCTAGAACCTCATTTGCCATGAAATTGCTCTTGGTTGAGAATAAAGATTTATTTCCTTGTAGATGTTTAATCCAACCTAACTAAAGTTAATATAATTGTATAGTCGAACGGTATGGAATTTCGAAAGCGCTATTTAAAGTTGTCAAAGGAAAGTGCTGCTTTTAACAAATTGAAGAACAAGTTTGAAAGTTGTCAATGTTCCTCTTGAGGCTTGGACGTGAATATGAAGGGCCATACAAATATGCCAAGCCAGTAACTAAAAGATGAACCTTGGATTTTTCAAATGAATGAGAAGTTTCAATCAAGATTTATCCTACCACTGTAAAATGACTAATCTAATACAAGATTTATCACACTCTTTTATCAGTCCAATTAAGTCACAAAAATGAACAAGATTGTGAAAGAAAAAGACAAGTTCCCAAACCCTTCTTGACAAAGGACATTGCATCGATGTGTGTAATGCTTCTAATGCTCATCTTAATATATAAGTCTTGCTGTAATGGTAAGAGATATCTATGATATTGTGCAAACATGGGGACAACCTAATTGGTTCTTTACATTTAAGAGATTATGTTGTTGCGAGTTGTAGTTCATAGTTACAAAAAGATCTAAAGATGAAAAATCTCTTAGAGTTAGTTAAGGAACTTTTGCATTGAAAAGTTTCGGTAAAAATTGTCATTGCTCAAGGACAAGCAATGTTTGGGAGAGGAGGACCATTATGCCCCCCACTATACCCAAGGAATTACACCTTCAAAATGTCCACTTCACAAGAAAAACGCACCTTTAAAAGGTAGACTAAAATCGCTTATGGAAGAAAACCAAACACAAGCTTACTAAGCTGAGGTTATTTGAAGCAATTAAACACTAATCATATATTGAATGAGAAGTTGCAACTGGTGGGGGGAGAACAGGTAGATCTGAGCAGGTGCATCCCTCCAATTGGCAAAGTATAAAGAGGATTAATCACCATTGCAAAGGCATGGGAGAGGAACGAAACAAGGATGTTGATCAAGATAAGAAAGTACATCCCAATTTTGGTAAATTCCGAATGCTATTGGAATTGTTAATTTTGGTAAAAAACAGGTACATCCCAATTTGGCGTGTTGAAACAATGTAGCTTCGGTAAGATAAGTGATTGAATGAGAGATAAATGAAGTCTTCTCATTCAATCATCTATCCTATCGATAAATCTACATACTAATTGTAGACATCATAATCATCCTTATAAGCATCAAGATATGATCGTATTTATGCAGTGATTTCATTTATATGCTGTGATTGTAATCGGTTCTGCATATCTCTTCTAGTTGTCATACGACAACACTAATTAGTGTTGTCATATGATTACTACAATAGTTATCACCTTAACATATTTTTTCTCTTATACTGATTCATAATTGGGTTACATTTACCACCGATTACCACAAAATAGCATTAAGTATAAACCGATTGATGATCGGTTAATGATTAAATTGCATTAGAATCTAACCGATATATTATCGGATACAATGATAAGCAAACCGCATTTAATCACAAACTGTTTGGCATTTGTTATAAATCGGTTTTGACATTAACCGATAGTTATCGGTTTGCTCCACGAAGAGGCACCACCCTTGATCAAGACATGTCTTGATCGGACATGTCACGAGACATGTCCGGTCAAGGCATGCCTTGATCTCAAGGAAATGCCTATATATGTGCCGTGAAGCATGCTGAAGATAATATCAAAATCAATAAATATTATCTACAGCCACCTGCAACCAAAGAAGTTTAAATTCATGATCAGAAATAACTAAGAGAGTACACATTAATAGCATTGAATTTGTCTATAAGAAATTAAAGAAAGATAAAATCCTTAACATTCCAATTTTGAACATAAATTTGAATACTTTTACATGGGGACATTGCATTAGTAAATATCAAAACCATTGATTAGGTTTTGTGTTTTCTGTATGCTCCCATAGCATTAGTGGTTTGGATTCATATCTGGAAGGGGTCGTTGCATCTGCAGTAGCCACAACTTGACCATTTACTAATCACTGAACATTCCACTGCCAGAATGTAAACAATGAAAACATGTTGATGTATAGATGGAAGTGGAACTTTTTTTCATTTATCATAATATTAGTTTTCTACTTTACTATTTTTATCCAGGATCTGATAAATTATATGTTGAGGTTTAATTAAATACAGTGTGTTATTTTGTTCGCTGAATTTCAAAGATGAGAGGTCATTCTCCCTTTCTCGTAATGGTATCTGAATATTGATAATTATTAATTTTCAAGATTCTGTTTATAAGAGTGTAAATTTGGGCATTTAACCCTATAAGTTCATTGGTTTTTTTTTTTTTTTTATACAGAATGAAATTTATTATGGCTTAAAACAATTGCCTCTTACCGATCTATTCAATTTTCTGGGTATCTTGTCCTAGATAACTTAATTTGAGTAATGGAGTGCTGCAAAACGTTGCTATGATAATATTGTTACTGCCTGCGATTAATTGGTTACTGATTTCTTATTAGTGTACTTCTGTATTGTACAGTTGTCCCATTTTGTGACAATTCACTTGATGACATTTCAAATTGTTTTAATACTATTGAGGTGGAGGGACTATTAACAGGGTTAGTATATTTTTTTTCTTTTTTTTAGAGGAAAGGAAAAAAAATTATGTTAGCCTGTTGAAAAAGTTGGTTGAGAAGAGCCAAATGCTGTAAGTATTAAACATTAGTTGAAGATTGCTATTTATGCATTTAACTTATCAAATCGTGAATCGGCATATGTAATTAATGGTCATCCATGAATTGTGCTAGTAGCTTTTTAGTTGCTGGCTTGACTGGTATGGATCAGAAACTTCATCTGATGATGACTTTTGGATCCATTTCTCTTGAGGAAGCATGGTTTAATTTTAAAAATTAAGTGCCTCACCTTTCTTTGTAAGTTTCCGAGAGCATCGCAAGTTTTAAGCTGTGCATGTATATTTGTTATTAAGTCTGTAATATGTAGAATTTGCAAAGCAGATATTAATCTTTATAATGTTTTATAAGTCTATAGCATACACAGAGCCCTTACCATCCATAATTCATTGCTATAAAATGTTATTTCTTGATGGACGTCAAATG